>NW_020633263.1:326356-612812 GCF_003573695.1 Papaver somniferum
AACAAGCTAGTCAAGTTTCGTTCAGTATTCTAAAGTGATTGGCAATCGTGACTTCCTATCAAACACCTTGAAGATCGAGGCCATACATGTATTGGTAGATCGTGCGCGTGCAAATTTCTTATCACTATGTGAATTGTGCTAGAATCAGGGTGCCTAAATATCTAGACTAAGACTCCTAATAATTACATATTTGCACAAGAGTCAACATTTCAAGGTAAATGAGCTCCATTTTTTATGTTTTTTTTTCAATTTTTAATTTTTTTTTTTGATTTTTGATTTTTTTTTTTTTCAAAAAGAAGGAGTTCTTGTTTTCAATTATGGCATATTATCCAAGTATCTACTTTTCACCCCCAAACCTAAACTAAACATTGTCCTCAATGTTTCAAAATATGAACAAAATTATAATACAACATATGAAGAGGATCATGTTGAGTAGAGAAAAAGGAAAGAGAATACCCGATTTTGGCGAAAGCAATATTAGAACTCCGTTATTCAAGGCAAGAATCCAACATATGTTAGCCGAGATCATATTGGATTAGCAAAATATATACAAAGGGAACAAAAGGGTTTTAAGAAATTTTATCTACTGGATTATATACAAAAAATTCACCATACACTAACAATCTAAAGAGTTGAGGATCAACCCAAAAGACAAAGTGTAGAGGTTTCAACAGCTTCACACAATAATAATATGATAGGCATGAAAGTGAAGCTGTGAAACAAAATGAGCTACCCCCAAACCTGGATTTTTCAACGGATAAAATTTTGGAAACAAAATCTCGCAGTTTTGGGGGTTCATCATGCACAAGGTCTAGCTCAAAGTGAACTGTGCTAGGGACGGGCAAACATGCTAATTCCAACTGTGGTTCCTCAAATGTATTATACTTAGAAGCAAAATAGTCCAAGAGGACTTGGGAAGCACACAGTTCCAAACCTAGGTTAGGGACTCTCAGAAAAGTCGGTTTGACAATATGGGTACAAACCAAATCTAGGTTGGGTGGAAGGCCATCAGATTGTGACTTATGTAGGACGATAGGCACATCATTATTAATCACATCAACATCTCCTAAGTCTTCTACAAGTGTCATAACATGCTCAAAATCATTAAAAAAATCGTCAAGATCACAATCAGAGTCATCAACATCATCAACAGATTCATTCTCATGCATCGGCAAATCAGGAGAAATATCACAATGTGACCTAGGTAGAGAATCAGACACATCAAATATATTTTCATGCATATTAGTGTCTATAGAAGATTCAACTATTCCTATGTCATGCTCATCTTCACAGAATAATTGTACGAATCCCATGTCAATATCAAAATCATATGAATTACAATGAGTATTAGAAAGAACAACATGCATGAAGGTCGAGGGCGAGAAGCCATATGTTTTTGAACCAACAGGTTCCACAATATTTTCATGTTCTTCTAACATATCATCATAATCATCATAATCATCATCATGGTAGCATGCATATTGGTCCTCATTAACAGTGGTGGTGTCATTAGTCGATTCATGTTCCTCTAAATTAGGTTCATATTCAACATTATTTACATGAATGGGACTAGACACTTCATTAGGGACAACATACATTTCCTCATGAATTTCCTCCTTTTGTAGGTGAAGCAAAATCTGATCTAAATATGCATGAATTCGTGATGTAGATCTATCATAGTCTTGCTTGCAGAGTCTTAAAGCTTCTGTGGTGGAGTCTAAATTCATGGGAGTACCAAATTCTTCATGTTCAAATTGTGGTGAATGGTACATGTGTGCATGGTCATTAGGGTTTACAAAATATTGATCGCAAACCTCAAAGGATTGATTATGGTCCCAATGACTACCATTCTCACAATTTATGGGCATTTCATACCTTGGATTTTCTCTAGATTGCCTAAAATTATGCAAAATATGACAATTCTCAACAGGGTGGTCTAAACTACCACATGCGGGACATGCATAGATTTCAGGTTGCCTAAGAAAATTCGATGTGACAGATTCCTCATGTGATTGCATTTCTAAAGCTGTGATTCGAGCTTCTAATTGATCCATAAGTGATGATTGTGTGAGTGAGGCTCTAGCAGAATGTTCATTTTCACGTTGCGATGAATGATGCATGTATGAATAGTCATTAGGGTTCATGTATTGCGGCTCGGGACTTTGAAAATGTCCATAATAATTCCTATGACTATTGACATCATGGTCCGTGGAAGGTTCATAACGTGAAGTTTGTCCATATGCAAGTTCTCTAAGGGATTTGTTGTACTCCCCAACTGTAGAAAAAGATCTATTCATGATTGGCTCAAAAGCTAAGTAAAGAATGTACAAAGCTCAGAATTTGGTTTTTAAAGGGTTTGGATTTTTGGGAAAAATTTGGTTTTTATAGGTAACATTTGGTTTTGTCGGGTTTGAAAAGAAATTTGGTTTTTAATGGGTTTGGATTTTTGGGAAAAATTTGGTTTTGGTGGGATAAAAGAAAAAAAATTTGGTTGTTAATGTGGGAGCAAAATAAAATTTGGTTTTAAAATTTGGGAGCAAGTAAAAATTTTGGTTTTTGAACGGGAGAGAAAATATTTATTTATTTATTTATTTTAAAAGAAAATAAAATTTGGTTTTTTGAATGGGAGCAAGCCCACTGTTGGTTTTGTGTTTGCTTTGGCTCAGCTGGTTTGAAAACGTTTGGTGAAACTGAGTCCAAAATCTCGGCCTAGAATTTGGGTACTCGGCCCACTAACGAGTTAACCTAGCGTGATCGGCTACAAGCTCAGCTGGGTTTAAAAACCCAGAATACAAAATACCAGTCCAAATTAAACAAGCTCACAAAAATTAAATACAAGCCCACAAATTAAACAAACAAGCCCACAAAAATTAATTACAACCCAACAGAAAATAAAAAGCCCAAAAATTTGCTTTAATATTACAAGCCCACAATTAAAAATTGGAAGCCCACAATTCGGGTTCTCTGAATGGGTTTACCTTTTTAGCACAGCCCAGCTGCTCTGATATTGTTGCAAAAACCCAGTTGGGCTTTGGTTCTTTTCCTTGGTGGCGTCCCAGCAGAGGAAAAACTAGTTCAGAACAGCAGGTCCAACAGCAAATGAAGTGAAGCAGATGCAGATGCAAGTGCGATGAAGTGAAATGCAAAATAGCCAAGAAAACTACAAGAAAAACACAGCACCAGTCCCCGGCAACGGCGCCAAAAACTTGGTGTGAAAATGGGGTTGCACACAAAACTTGCAAGTATACAAGGCCAAGTTTTATAGTATAGGGATGAGTAGGGGTTTGTCCACAGGGAGTGGGAGCATACAAGAAATTTTCCTAAGCTATCAATGGGTGCAAAGCACTATGGCAGTGAGCAAAGCAAGGTAATGTGGCAGATGCAAAGAACTAAAACAGTTAACAAAGCAAAGCAGTTAACACAAGATGGCAGCACAGCAAAGATTAAATGGCAGAGGATATAAAATAACAATAGCAGGGAACCAAGGCTGTAAGCCCAGGGCAGGGGGAGTTTGTGCACTGATTTCAGTGCACAACAACTTCAAAATGCAAGAAAAACAGTGAAGGAAGGTAAATTTAGCAGGGAACAAAATAGAACTGAAATTATAAGTGATTGCAAAGGATTTGTGGTTAAGCCAAGGCTTAGGATCCACCTTGTGTCCTAATCAAACAACATATCTCTAGGTTGAGTTGAAAATCCTATGCATACATCTAGAATGGGAGGAAAACTAATTTTCTCACTAGTTTGCCCCTAGCATTGACTGTCTTTTGACAGAACAATCAATCACAGGCACTATGAGCATTGATCTCTTCCCAATGCTCAAGCAAAACAGGGCAAGGAGTTAACTATCCTAGCAACTTATCATTTGACAGTGCATAAGGCTTCAACCGAGCCTTAGCTGCAGTGAATTAGCTCATGCTAGACATGAGTATAACAACAGTTTTCATCAAATAAGCTAAATTAAGATACAACATGAACACAGGTTGCACACAATCAACTGTAGCTAAAATGGAATTTGGAAAATGAAGATTGATTGCAAATATTGTTCACTGGCTAGCCCAGAGATGGTTACAACACACACCCATACCTTCTATTTATACCCAGAAATCAAAATTAGGGTTTACAATGTTTTCCCCCAAATTCTCAAAATTAGGGTTAGATATTTACCTAAATTGATGTGACAAATCACTCAAAACGGCCGACCCATTTCTTCTCTGCCTCTTCTGGTCCTTCTATGCCTTCAATTGACGCCTCTGCTGCTCTAATTGTTCCCTAGTTCGAGTTATTTTACTCACCCCAAAACCTAGGGTTTCAGTGGTTGTGAGATGGGGAAAATAACTAGGCTAGGGAGATGGGTTTGAGGTGGTGTCGGGGTATGGAGATGGTAGTGAGGCAGAGGGTGGCAGTGGACATGGAAGAGAGGCAGGAGCAGAGCTCGACTGCAACTGTCGGGGGAAGAAGAAAGATTTTGGGGAAAAAAGATTTGGGGAAGAAGAACTTGTTTGGGTGAAGTCGATGGTTTTGGATGCTAGGGTGTGAGGCGGGTGTAGCGAACTTTGATGAACATCGAGTAAAGAGCGTTGGATGATCCCATATAGATTGAATCGAACGGCTACGATGGAGAGGTATGTGGCGACCGTTGGATTATGAGATACAACAAAATTGACGGCTTCAGATGGAGTTAGGTACTATGGTGTTTGACAGGAGCTTCGGATTTTGATGCACAATGATGAGGCGACCGTTGGATGACAAGATGGATCCAATCTGACGGATCTCATGGAAATGGGTGTGGATAATGGAAATGGATTTGGGTAAGAGTTTTGGGCCTTGGGTATGCCAAGCCCATATCTTCTTTAAGAACAATTCTTCCTCTTCAAGCCCACTTCTAGTTGATCCGGCTCTTGCAAACATCATTCTTCGCTTCCTCCTAGCGAGAGTCTTTGCCGTTCCTTTGCTCTTTTCGCTCCGTGAGATAACCATGCTTTATTTAGTACCTAAAAATGCAAAATTAATTAAGAAAAGTATTTATTCTTGAAAACAACGAAAATACAGAATATGGGATAAAATGTAGAATTAATGTACAAAAGATGAGTTAAATGCCAAGAAAAATATATAGAAATATGCACTTTTTAGCACTCATCAGACATATCCTGTTTCTCAGAATGCTCTAGAGAATCAAAGCTCATATTCTCATAGGAAGCGGCCCACTTCCTCATTCAGATAGGTGAGTTTCCCTAAAGAGTGTTACTGATACACCCCACTTCAATCTTAAATTGAAACTATATAACTCATTAAGACTTCTTAAAAGTCATCCTTCACATGCAGTCACACTATCACGTCTACACCATAGGCAAGGGACAGAGAATAAAATTCTCTGATAGTGTTTACCTTTACCCACCACAAATTAGTCGTCTCATTCGAAACCTTGATCTTGGGATCTCCAGTCAGCAAGGTTGAGTATCCTTCATGGCAAGTTTAATTTATGAGCTTAAGCCCCTTCCCCCTCGATGCATTTCTAACTATCTCTTGGGATAAACCTTTCGTCAAAGATTGCGCGATATTCTCCTTGGACTTTATCCAATCAATGGAAGTAACGCCGATTGAGATTAGTTATTTTCAGCTTTCGCTATTATATCTTGGCTAACACAATGTATATATATAGCTGGCACAGGCCTATGCCAGAGAGGAATGTCTTCTAAAAAACATCTTAGGCACTCGGCCCCCTCTCGTGCTTTATCTAACTCAATACTCTCAGATTCCATAATGAATTGAGCAATATATGTTTGTTTGTAAATCTTCCAAAAACAAACCCTGATGCTAGAGTGAAACATATCCACTCGTAGACTTAGACTCCTCTGAGTCAACTATCTAGTTTACATCACAAAGTCCCTCAAGGACAGCAAGATACCTTTGATAAATCAAATAAAAGGTAATAGAGTATTTTAGGTACCATAATACTCTACTCAGTGCATCTGAATGTTATTGCTCTGGACTATAATTACATCTACTTAACTTACTCACAATATAGGCAATGTATGGACTCTTACAGTTCATTAAATTCATCATACATCCTATAACTCTTGAGTATTCAAGTTAAGATACTCCATTACCCTTTTTTCTTGAGTCTACAAGAATAATTGTACGGAGTACAAGAAGGCTTACAATCACACTGATTGTATCTCTTAAGCACAAATTCAAAATAATGAGAATGACTAAGACTACATATGTTAGATTATTTTCTAATCCTCATCCCTAAGATTACATCAACAGGGCCTAAGTCTTTCAAGTCAACGTTCTCATTCAGCGCATGTTTTTAGTGGAATTAATCACATCTATGTTTGTATCAAGTATAAGCATATCATCAACATACAAGCATACAATCACAAAGGCATCCTTAACAAGTTACTTGTAAATATACTTGTCAGATTCATTAACTTAAATCCACTACACATTATCACATGATCAAATTTTCCATGTCATTGTTTACGTGCTTATTTTATAAACGATACAAAATTTTGTTCAACTTACAAACTTTGTCATCATAACCTTTCACTACAAAGTCCTCAGGTTGGTCTATGTAAATTTCTTTATCTAATTCACGATTTTAGAAAAGTTGTCTTAACATCCATCTGATGTATCTCTAATTTGTTTATGACATCAATAACAATTAGCATCTCAACGTAAGTAAATCTCGTCACATGTGAATAAGAATCAAGGAAATATACACCTTCTTTTAGTTTATAGCCTTTAGCTACCAAATTAGCCTAATATTTTTCTACAGTTCCATATACCTAATGTTTCCTCTTAAAGACTCATTTACATCTCATGGTCTTACTCTCTGGAGGTAAACTATAAACCTCCCAAGTCAGGTTCCGACGGACTGAGTCCATTTCACTAAATCAAGCTTCTTACCAGAATGGGGTTTCAGATATCAAGGCTTCTTTACAAGTACGGGGCTTAGACTAAGCTAGGCATGTTATGAAGTCGGCTTCATAAGAAGTCTCAAGTCTATTTTTTTTTCTCTTAGTCTCAACCGTAACTTCATCTTCCTTTAAGATAAGTTCTGACTATTTGAAAATAAATCTAGGGATCAACAACACATCTCTAATGAGGTACAGGTTTAAGAATAAACATCTTCAAAGAACTCAGCATCCCTAGATTATGTAATAGTAATCACACCAAAGTCAGAAAAAATCACACCAAAGTCAGAAAAAATCACACCAAAGTCTGAAAAATCAGAACACACAACCAAAAATCTATATGTAGAAGTATACTCAGCATACCTTATATGAAGACACAATCAACATTTTTGGTTTCTATCTACTTCTTTTAGGAAGACGAATGGCAAACTTAGTCAAACACCCCCACACTTCGACGCATTCATAAGAAGGTCATCTACCTATCCATAAATCATATGGAGTTTTATCTGATCCTTAAGGGTACTCTATTCAGGATATACTAGTTAACATGACTACCTCCCCCCACAAGGCCGCAGGTAATCCTGAACTAATCAACATGAAAATTATCATCTTCTTAAGGATACAGTTGTTATGTTCAAGGATTCTAATTGGTTTTGAACTTCAAGTTTATACATCTTAAGGCTTCCAAGGCATCATCCTTATCCCTAAGCAAGTATACAAGACAGTACCTCGTACAATCATCTACGGAAGTTATAAACCATCTTTTACCACAGTGATTTTAGGTTGAACTCATGTCATCTAGGCCTAACTGAATTAATTCTAAAGGCTTAGAATTACTCTGAACATTTGTGCTAAAAGGTTTTAAAGCAAATTTGATTTTTCACAGATTTCACTTTTGTGTTCAAAGTCCAAACTAAATTTGGGTACGCAACCTATGCTATCCAGTTAAGCATTGACTTATAAGTTTTCGGTTACAAGCTTACCACATAACACAATCAATCACATAAAGAAAGCACAAGAATCAACTATGTTCACATCATCAGTTTTTTCCGTTAAGCGTATATAGACCCAAAGTCCTATAACTCTTGATTAAAAAATAACTGCCTTGTTACAACAAGTTTTCCAGAAAAATTAAGATCTTAAATCTTTTTCCATCTACAATAGAACAAGATACAAGATTCTTGCATATGTTTGGAACATGAAAACTTCATTCAATGTGAGAGTATTACAGATATGAGCTTCTGCTCGACCTTTTCGTTTTATGCAACCTCTATTGCAGATGAGTTACTCAAAAAGAGTTTCTCGACATCCCCTATCATGTGATAGAAGGTGAACAGGTCTCTGTTTCAACAAACATTCTTGGTGGCTCCAGAGTCCACCTTCTGGTCTCTCACATTGGTTGTTGAAATAACTTACGACATCATGTCAATGAACTCGTTCTAATTTGTTTCAACTAAATTAGCATTAACTTTCTACTTATTAAGGTTTTATGTTGTCTACACTTTACTATCGTATGGCCTGAAATTTTACAAACATAACAATCACCCTTAATTAAAGTAACGCCAGATTCAGTTTTACGAAACATACCTTTCTTATGAAGACTACGGTTAGAGTTGTGTTTGATATTCCCGCCTTTGCCAGCTTTGGAAGAGTTCTGTTCATCCACATGCGCCTGGTAGCCATGTTCCTTTTCAATTTGATGTCACAATCTTCGTTTATACTCTGACCACGGACACGGTAATTTCCCAATCACCTAATACACCACATCTCACAAACCTTAGTTCCGAAACGGAAGATAAAATATGAGTTTTGAAGATAATATCTAGATTTACAAACTTCTTTTGAACCACCATATCAAAAAACTCATGATTACCCCATAAAAAATACTTTAGTTAACAACAAAAGTTTGCCCGTCAGAATTTTTCAGGAACATTTGTCTGTTTTGTAAAATACCAAAAAAATACTTTTACAACTCCAAAAATTCTGAAATTTTACGTGGGTAACTATCAGGATGTCTACTACGTTGTGTCAAAAGGGTTCATCTAAATTCCTTCTAGGTTAAGAGATAATCTCGAAACTCTACAGCTGACCAAAAAATTGTTTTTGTTTTTCACTCCACAATTAACATCCATGATTCACAAACCAACCAACCATTTTCGATTATTACAAATTTTAATGTCTTAAGAATGTTGGGTGCAATAATTAAAATAAAGAAAAAATCAAATAAGCAAAAGTTATTGATACTTATCTCCTTTATAATGGAATTGATCGACGAAACGAACAAGCTTCTCATATCTCCACAACAGCAACAAGGCAAAACTTTGGAAAAAACCGATTGAGTCACGTGTTCAACACGTTTCCCTTAAGACATTAGCGCCCTACTACACCTACTACTAGCATATGTAGTAGATGCTCAACTTGAGCTTGGCAACTCCGAAAAAACCGTTCAGGAAAATCGCGAACTCTTAAGAAACGCTATAAAAATATTTTCCTTAGGGGTCCCTCTAAAATATAGAGCAACCCCTTTCCCCTAGATTTTACAAAAATAGTGAATTTGTTTATATAATTGACAAATACAACTTAAGAAGAAAAACTCCCCGATGTGGGACTAAAAGGTTTATATAGTTTCTTAAAACTATTAAAAATTGGAAACTCCACGATGTGGGACAAAAAAGTTTCATTCACAAAATAAAATAATAAATTAAATTTTTTTATTAAAACTTTAAAATATTATTTTTTTATTAATTGTTTTCCAACATATATACCTCCACCTGTGCGTGTAGTGCATACATCCCAGGCGAACTGATTCTGACAACTTTATACTCATTGGTCAAAGGAATGTATCCAAATCCAGCTTCTTGCCACGCGGGATATGTTGGTTCAGTTAAGCCCGGAAGAGAAAGAAATTCTCCTGTCAATGGATTACAAATACCAGAAGGAATAGTTTCGTCTCGGTACGATTGAAGACAAACCAAACTGTTACATGAACCAACCATGTTGTCACCCCCTTCGCAATTGTAGTTTACACGGTCTAACTTTTCAAGTGTTTGGTTGGAGTAGGATTTCTCAAGACCTACTTCATATTGATCTCCATAGTAGAGTTGTACTTCCGTTTTTGATCCAAGTTAGAAGAGAGTTTTTGGTGAATGCTTCCACACTTGCTATGTGCAGAGAGCAGTTCAATTTATATTAAACACTTTCAATAATCTGTTACATATTTTGGTAAAGAATCAAAGACTGAGCATGCCAATAATGTAGGCTTTAGAATCTGAAACAATACTAGGTTAAGAGACTTGGTGTACAGTCTTTCCAGCAGAGTCTTCAGGAGTTGGCTTAACACCTCCCCTCAAGTTGTACTGCAGCTGGCGAAGTTGCAACTTGCTACGTAAAATATGAAATCTTGGTGATGGAAGCCCCTTAGTAAAGATGTCAGCAACTTGATCCCGTGAACTGATGAACCTGACATGAAGTAGACCAGCAGCCACACGTTCACGGACAAAATGATAGTCAATTTCAATGTGCTTTGTGCGGGCATGGAAAATGGGATTTGAAGTTAAGTACGTGGCTCCTAAATTATCACACCAGAGTAATGGAGGTGAAATTTTGAAACCAAGCTCCTGCAGCAAGGATTGGATCCAGATTATCTCTGAAGTAGCTATTGCAATTCCACGATATTCTGCTTCAGTACTGGACTTTGATATTGTCTTCTGCTTGCGTGCACTCCATGAGATCAAGTTGCCTCCGAAATATATACAATATCCACTAGTTGAGCGTCTGTCATCCAAACTACCAGCCCAGTCTGCATCGGAGTATGCCTGCAAAGAGAAGTCTGAGGAAGAACGAATATGCAGACCATAGTTTACTGTATTTTTTAGATAACGAATAATCCTTTTGACTAGTTCCCAATGCTCTTCAAATGGGTCATGCATGTATTGACATACCTTGTTAATTGCCACATAGATATCAGGTCGCGTTAAGTGCAGATATTGCAGTGCACCCACAACACTGCGATACAATGTCGAATCATGAAACCTTTTTGTACCTTGCTTCTGAATTTTCACATTTACTTCCAGAGGTGTGTTTACCGGCTTTACCCCATCTAGCTTTGTCTTGCGCAGAAGGTCTGCAACATACTTACGCTGTGATAGAATCAGTTCTGAACCCTGTCTTAGGACTTCAACCCCCAAAAAGAAAGAAAGATCACCTAAATCCTTTAGTGCAAACACAGCACTGAGATCTTCAATCAAGCCAGAGATCTCAACTGGATGTGAACCGGTCACTATTATGTCATCAACGTAAACTAAAACGTACAATGTGGACCTTGTGTTTGACGAATGAAGAGAGAACTGTCAGCTATTGAACCCTTAAACCCCAACTGGACCAGGTAGTTGCTCAGTTTTGAAAACCACGCTCTAGGCGCCTTTTTAAGGCCATAGAGTGATTTGTGCAGCTTGCAGACATGGGTTGGATGCAGCTCATCTACATACCCCTGAGGCTGCTGCATATACACATCCTCTTCCAGGTCTCCATGAAGAAAGGCGTTCTCCACATCCAGTTGTTTGATATCCTAGTTGCGCATTACATCAATTGACAGCACAAGGAGAATAGTGCATGGCTTAACCACTGGTGAAAAGGTTTCACCATAGTCACTTCCCAGCTGTTGGTTATATCCCTTGGCAACTAGACGTTCCTTTCTCTTGTTGATTGAACCATCTGGATTCTATTTAACTCGATACACCCATTTGGATCCCACCACATTCATACCTTTTTCATATTTCACCAGAGAGTATGTGACATTCTTAATTAATGCATTGATCTGAACATCCATTGCATCCCGCCATTCTGGAATTTTCCTTGCCGCCGAGAAACAAGTTGGCTCCATGAAATCTTCATCATGTAGAAGATGCTTGGACGCAGTCAAGCACAATTTTTGAATAGGCTTGTTTATACCGGCTTTTGCTCTTGTGACCATTGGATGTGATAAAGTTGTACTCTGGACTTCGTCATGTATAGATACAGATGAAGCTGGCAGAGTTGAAGCAGTTGCAGAAGCCGAAGTTGCTGGACTTGCCGCAGGGGATATGGTTGCATCAGAGTAAGCCAAACTTTCTGAGGCCGATGCTGAAAGATTCACGTTGTATGATGTATGTGTGGCAGGAGGCTGTGAAGCGATACCCTGAATTACAGAATCATTTCCTATTCCAAATGGATTCTTAGAGAAAATACTTGTGCTGGATTGTACAATACTTGGATTTGGCACTGGGGATTGATGATTGAGAGGCAAGAATGGGAATGTAGCTTCCTCAAAGCGCACATGTCTAGAGATATAGATTCTATTTGTTTCTCTGTGTAAACACATGTACCCCTTATGTGCGTTTTTGTAGCCTATAAAAACACATTGAATTGACCTAGGTTCAAGTTTATCTTTATTATATTGCCTTAAGCAAGGATATGCAAGACATCCAAAAACCTTCAAGAAGGAATAGTCTGGTAGTTTGTGGAACAACAGTTCTAATGGTGTTTTTGAGTTTGACACATAATTTGGTAGCCGGTTTATAAGATAACATGCATTAACAAAAGCATCTGCCCAAAAAGACCTAGGCATATGAGCATGAAACAGTAAGGCCAATCCAAACTCTGTCACATGTCTGATTCGTCGCTCTGCCAAACCATTCTGAGGTGACGTGTGAGGACATGAAAAACGATGCTGAATGTCAGACTCATTTAAATAGGAAGTAAATTTTTGATATTCAAGAGAATTATCAGATTGGAAAATTTTTATTTTATGACCAGTGAGATTCTCAACTTGTTTGCGAAAGAGAATAAAAGTCTGTAATGCATCAGACCGTAGAACGAGGGGAAAGATCCATGTATAGTGGGAATAGACATCCATAAACAAAATGTAATATCGAAAACTTGTTCTTGATAAGGAGGGTGAGACCCATATATCTGAAACAACTAAGCTCAATGGATTATTATAAACTGTTTTACTTAGAGAAAAAGATAACTTCTTGCTTTTACTCACATGGCAAGAATGACAGAAGCCAAAGTTTTTATTTGTTACTGGAAGTGAAAATTGATGACAGATTTTGGAAACAGTGCTAAGCATTGGATGTCCTATTCGCTGGTGCCAAAGAGGAAGTGCATAGGTCACCATAGCTTCAGGTTTTATTGAGTGCTGAATCAATCTACCCCTTCAAACATATAAAGGCCATTCTTGTTAAACCCTCTAAGCAGCATTATCCCCGTGCGCTTGTCCTTTACAACAAAGAAACCAGCATGAAACTCAAAATAAACATTATTGTCTCTACAGAATTGTGATACAGACAACAAGTTTGTCTTGATTTTAGGAACATGATATATATGATTCATTGCAAAAGTGCGGGAATTAAACGTAAAAGATGCGTTACCAACATTGAAGATTTCCAGTTCATTACCATTGCCTACATGAACCTGCTCAGTGCCATTGTATTCATGAGGAATGGACAGATTTCTCATGTCAGAAGTGAGATGGTGAGTTGCACCCGTGTCTGTCACCCACTGATTCCCAAACTGGTCTCCAGGTAAAGCAATATAGGCCTGCGCTGAACGCTGGTTGTTGGTTGTGGGTTTGTCGTAGCGAAACCAACATCTGTCTCCAAGATGGACCTTCTTCTTACAGATCTGGCACTTTTCAATGAACTGAGGAGGTCTCTAATTCTGCTGCTGACGATCATTCATATGATTGTTGGAATATGGATATTTTGTTGGAATTGATTCTTCCGTTGATCACCTCTGCTTGTAGAGGGAAAGTTTGTGACATCTACATTCGCTACTGGAGACTGCAGTGACGACAACTGAGACTCTTGGCGCATGTCATAGGTGATCAGATGAGAGTAAAAGGTATCGATAGGCATATCCTCAACAGTGCTTAAAGCAGTGACAATAGGATCATAGCTTTGGTTAAGGCCATTACTAATGGCTTGTTTCTTTTCATTTGTTGTTACAGCACAGCCAGATTCTGCCAATTGAGCAAACAAAGCTTTAGCATCATTCAAATAGGTTTTGAGAGTTTTGTTACCTTTTGACATGCTGTGCAGCTGCTTTTTCAGATTCATCTGATGATGAAAGGTTTTTGGTGCATATTCGGATTCTAGTTTATCCCAGACATCCTTTGCAGTTGTTAGGTGAGATACATTGCTCAAGACTTCAGGTGTCAGAGTTGAATTGAGCCATCCAACTATGAGAGAATCCTGATGCTCATATGATGTAAACACAGGATTTATATCTTCACTTTCAGGTAACGTCTTTGCAGGAACTTGTTTTGTTCCATCTACAAATCCACTGAGATCATAGCCTTTTAAGATTGGTTTGAACTGTACCTTCCAGAGGATATGATTTGTTTCTGTGTGTTTTAACGTGACAAGCTGATGAATCTGCACCTGTCTTAGGGTATTTGTTGTCTCTGCCATGAAGTTGTGTTGGTTTTTTTTTTTGTTGTTTTGGGCGGAAGATGGCTTGGATCAGGCTGATAGAAAGTTAGAAGAGAGTTTTTGGTGAATGCTTCCACACTTGCTATGTGCAGAGAGCAGTTCAATTTATATTAAACACTTGCTTCCACACTTGCTATGTTCTAGATGACCTATTATTATTAAGGTTTGCATATACGAACAGAAAACCAGTTTTGTTTTTACCGATGATGTCTCTCCATGTTCTGCATACTCGTTTGCTCTGTAGGGTGTCTAAACGATCTAAACGAGAAAGTATGTTGTCTATGATATCTCTGGGAAGGTTCTCCATGAAGATGATGGTGGTTCAAAAGCTGCGGATTCGGTCTTGGTTTTAACTCTCGAACCCTAATGAGTTGTTAATGAACTCCTCCTTGGATACAACACTGCAACGGGCATTGTACTTATTTTTATAGATAGAGACGAAAATGGGCCGGCCCAGTAAAGGTACATAGGGACCCAAGCCCGCGTTACTTTCACTGCAAAAATTTGAACGCACGGCAGAGAAAGAATTGGAACGATTTTTTGAGGACCATGGTTTTTTTTTTTGGGACCATGGTTTTATTTTGGGTAAAGACATTAGAAGTAAATCTAGGTCACCCCTTATCTAGATATTTATATTAATACCTAAATTACCCTCCTGATTAATTTTGGGTGATGATTAGTTAGTGTTAATAATAGTTAGTGTAATGATTAGTGAGATGATTAAGTTAAAGATAATTAGTGAGATTAAAAAATCATATGTAAAGAAGTAGAATTATTGAGAGAGTAAAGTTAGAGAAGCTGAAGAAGGAAAACATGAAAAACGATGGATTTTACCAACCACAACCGGAGGAAGGGTATTTGGCTACCTAGGTATGCTTCAAACTTAGATAATGTTGGTTGAATTGCTCCAAACTTTCAAAAAAAATGAAATTTTTTATGTAGATTTGGGCCAATTCGGTTACCATATGTCAAGAACATGTAACCGAACACACCTGAAAGTATAGTTCGGTTACGTTTTCCAAACACGCAGGTTACCGAACTCGCTCGTTAATGGAGGTTTTGGTCGTACAGTGTAATGTTCGGTTACCTAGGATAAAATGGTAGGTAACCGAACTTTGAACTTAACAATTTATTTGGGTACATCTTGTGTGTTCGATTAGTTCGCAAACTTCAACGCAACCAAATTTCCAAACGAACTGCAGGTTAAAAGTAACCTAGTGTTAGAAGTTCGGTTGGTTCGCAAACTTCAACATATTTTGCGAATCAACCGAATTGGGATTATATATGAATATATGCAATTAGGCAAACGTTCGGTTACTATGAAATTTATTTCTTGGAAAATTAGGTAGAGTTCGGTTACGAAGTTTCAAAGGTAGAGTTCGGTTACAAAGAAAACTTAACATTTTTGCGAACGAACCGAACTTGTGGACTTCTCATTATTTTCGTAAACTAAAGTTCGGTGATATCCTTATTTTGCGAAGGAACCGAACTTATGGACTTGTGTTGTTCTAATACAAGGAGTTCGGTTAAACGTATTTTTTTGCGAATCAACCGAACTCTGAGTTCGGTTAAGAAAAAGTTAATTCGTGATAACCGAACTTGTCTCTGAAAAAAAACCCTCCATTAAACCTCTCTGCAACTTCCATTTTTAACTCACTTTAATGATTACTTCTCATTTATTCAACCAAAAACGAATGACAAGTAATGGGTTTGTGAGAATATCTTTGTTAATGTTTTAAATTAAACTATATATATATATATAGTGGTGGTGGTGGTAATCGGAGGAGGTGGTGGTAATCGGTGGTTCGTGGTGGTGATAATCGGGGATGGTGGTGGTAATCGGCGGTGGTGGACGGTGGTGGTGGTGGTAATCGGTGGTTGGTGGTAACCGGCAATGGTGGGAGGTGGTGGTGGGAGGAGGTGGTGGTTATATACATAGATGGTTATTGGGTTGGTTTTAAATTAAATTAGATTAAGAGTAGGTTAGTCATTTCAATGATTTAAGACACCCCTTATAATTATAGGGAAGGTGGCCTAATAAAATTATGGTCCCCTCAAAAAAATCATGGTCCCTAAAAAATCGTTCAAGAATTGCTCATTCTCCTACTAATTACAAGTGCAATAAACATTAGATTCCAGGTTGGAAAACAAAAAAAGAACAAGAACAAGATTCGTGTAACTACCAAATTCTTATGATCTTAAAAATACTTAAGCACTAGCTTATAAGATAGGGAAGAAGTGTTTTTAAATGATCATGCCACGATCGAAGTACGCAGTACTGATAACGTGTTCTTTCCGTACGGCTGCGGTTGTCTTTTGAAATGTGGAAACCCTCGATTTTACCAGATACCTCGTCCAATTTAAGGCATCTTCTATTTCTTGATTTTCTCTACAAAACCATCCACTTGTAAAAGCATGCCTCAATCTGTCACGGAAATTTCCAATATAAATGCAAAATAATTGAACGTTCATGATCTTTAAACCTCTTGAAAATAATATAGCATGCAAATAACAATATTGATTATCTTATCTAAACCCTAAGTTTTCATGTCAAACTCGTCGTAGTGGATTCAAAAAACATTATATCATTGTTCAAACTATCAATTATTTTTTTTTAAATCGTGAAGAAAAATAAATAAATAAAGGTGAACATAAAATAACTTACCTATCTTTGGATGATCAATGAAAACAAGAATTGAAGTATGCATCAATTCCTTATCAACCAAAGAACAAACCCTTTAAAGCAGTTGAATTGATTAGACTCATGATGATGACAAATCAAAAGGAGAAAAATTATGGGGGTTTTGTTCTTAGAGAAGAGGAAGAGGTAAAGAAGCGAGTGTTTGAGATTTTTACAAGAGATATGTATAGGAGAGTTTGTCGGTTTATGTGTAGACAACCAAAAGAACGCTATTCAGATTAGTGTTGCACACTATTCACAATTGAAATGACGATGGTATCAAGTACACTACAATCTTATCGATATCAATCTATATATGATACCTTGTGTGATCTAATGTAGACCAAGACTATCAATAAGATGACAACAACAAGGTATACTTGGTATGTGCCGAAACCAAACCTAACTATAGGGCTCAACCGAAGTGTTTGATTAACATACAAATGCAATTATAATGCAGAAATTAAAGTAAAAGCACTCAACAAGATTTTGTTAACGAGGAAACCGCAAATGCAGAAAAACCATGTGACCTAGTCCAGTTTTGAATACTCTCAGAGTTAAGCCGCTATACAAATACTACTACCAACTTCGTATAGTTGAGACCAAGTAAACTACCCCAGTTACCTAGTTTCCTCAGTATTGTTAGAGCACTGCTCGGTCGAACTCACAAGCGTTGTTATCTCAAGCTTATTTGTCAAGTTTAGTTGATCAAAACTATATACTTGACTTGTAGTCTACTTATAGCTATGTCTCGGATTAGGATATAAGTGTGTAGTTGAGCTTTAGAATTCACGACGTTCACCAATTGAAGTAGAATCTACTGAAGAGCTTGGAGGAACTTCATCAACAAAAGGTATGTGAAGACTTAAACTTATCTACCACTCAGAAATATATTCTATTTTATCTTCTAAAGATACTTAGTCGTATAGCTATATAGACTTTTACATTATACACATTTGATATGTCAAGCCGAGTTTATCTCGCTTATCTATTTCTCGAAATACGTGTTAGAAGTTTTTTCTTTAGATATGTTCATCGTATTCTTGACGAGTTTGATTGGAAAACATTCATTTGTTGCAAATTGAATATTAAGCTAAAAGATGATCATGTGAAAACTACATTGAACATCTTACATAATTTGTATGAGACGGTCATTTGATGTAATCTTGGGAAGTTTCGTATTGATCATTCGATCACTTGATAATTGCTTGAAGCTAATGGTATGTGTGATATTAACATTGTCGTCTTCTAAGGATGTTTAAATGATTAAAATAAGAGTTTAGAATGATTACTCATGTCTGGATACAACACGGTATGCATACCCTGTATGCGAATTGTATTGTGATGATTTAGGTCCGGAACTTTGGTTTGCATACCTAGTATGTGAATGAATTTACCTGAGAAGATCCGAAACTCTTGTTTGCGTACCTAGTATGTGAATGGGTTTACCTGAGTTGGGTCCAGAACGGTTGTTCGCGAACCGGGTTTGTGAACGGCTTGACTAGGCCAAGGACTGGAGTTGTTGTTCGCGTACCCAATTTGCGAAAACAGCGGTTAAGTGCTAAAATCGGTAATGTATGATTCTCATACTCATTAACTAAAGCATTTATGATTTAAGGAATGTGAAAAGACGAGGGTACCCAAATACACCACAATCTTTTAAATATCTACCTATAAGTCCTCTTACCGACAGTAATCGTCTATGGACAAAGTCGAGACAATACAACAAATCGGTATTCACACTTCATGTGATTGTCTATGGATACGAGATCCAGATAATACGAGGCTATGGTGAAGATTCTGGGTGATTGCCCTTGATAGGGGTTGAGATGGTTACTGCCTGTGGAGCAAAGGGAGATATGTTAACTATAAAACATGGAACTGCGGAATATGAACAGTCGCTGTTTGAGCTGGTGGTGATGCTGATTATTCAGAACAGAGAATGTAGGAGTGCAGTGAGATATGGAGAACTAGAAATCGACAGGAAATAATGGGTGTTGTTGGTAGTCGATGGACAGAAAGGAGGAATGGTTATTGATGGTGATTGGAAGATAAGTGGAGATGAAAGTTGGATGTGGAGTGGGTAAGATGCTTAAGACCCGATAATGGTTAGCTGTTGTTGGCTGGCGATGGAAGATGGCAATGATGCTCGGTGATGAGATAGTGATGGTTTGTTTCCATTGACTGACGAGCTCGAGAATGTAGAGAACAGGTTGCTGCGTACGGAGTCGAGGTTAGCTGTAGTTATAGAGAAGATAGATGATGCCACTTCAAGAAGGGAGGAACTATAGAGTACTGAGCTAGATGATCAACTGAGAATGAGGAATAACAGGATATGAGATGGACAGTTCGAGCTTGGTTGTTGAGATTGATCTCGAGTCTGTAATGGTTGGTGAACTGATGATGCCTATGCTCATCAGTAATGAAGAATGATGGAGTTGAACTCGGACTTTGTTGTGGCTTGTGATGGCAGTAATGGAGTTTGAGTTAGGAATGGAGAAAAAGAAGAAAGTAATTCTCACGGAGGGCCTGGTATACGTGAGATGATGAAGAGAAAATTGAAAGTTCAGGGAGTTTGAAAACTCACGGAGGGAGAAGTTTCCGTGGAAGGTTTTGCTCGGTCATTGGCAATAAAGATGAATTATGGAGATTGGCGAAGGCAGAATATGGCTGTTGCGATCTGACTTAGTTGGCTGAGAAGCTAGAGAAGACATGGAAGGCGATGGAGTAAGACAAGAAGATGGTGGAAATATATTAGTGAAACAAGAAAAAGTTAAGACGGCGGTAATGATGGTCAACGAGAATGGAGCTGCAGTCATGGAATTCGAGTTTATAGGGAATTATCGTGATCAGATAGAGATAGACAGCTCAAGAGAACAGGGAGAATGGATGAAGATGGTGTCGGTGAGGAGAACTTCGAGAGAACACAGGAAAGAAAGGTTTGTAGATGATAAACCTAATAATTAAAAACCTAATAAGAAAAACTAATCATATTGCAGCGGAGGAAAGATCCAGCGGACGATAGCATTGAAGGCTACCGCCGCCGGTTATAAATGAAAATGAGGTGGGCAACAGGTCCGGATCGGCCTTCTGATACCAAGACAGAACTACTAGATATTATGATAAAAGAGAATTGTATTATCGAATGAGATAATTTACATTGAGAACCCATAAGGTATATATAGCGACATCATAACTTGGTATGCAAGACTAATACTTGTAAATCAATTCATACTAAATATATCAAACGCTAAATATAACTCTACATACTAAAACTTTCCATATAATATTTGTATACTCTAACACTCAAAGGGCCTTGTTTCCACAAGTCATCAGCTTCAAGGACAGTTTTTCCAGATATCCCCCAACCTTCATGCATGCACGGCATTTCCCCATTGCTTGGCATGTAGTTCTGAAGAACTCTAGATGGTCTAATACTGTGCCGTACTTTGTTTCCAATCAGAAGACCACAACTTCGAACTGATTTCACATCTCCGTCTTCTATATGCATGCGAAACTGGTTTTTAACATCTGTAGGGAGGAACTGGAGATTCAGTGTCTGCCCAAAAGAAAATAAATGTTATTTAATTTGTACTTCATCTAAAAGATGGAAAGTAAATACAAATATTTGTAAGATACAACTAAACATGATTACGTACTAAAAAAAAATGGAAAGCAAATAAAGCACCTTGGTTTGTGCTTTTTCATCTAATTGCTGTTGCGTCTTTGTTACAAATCTTGAGGACAACAAAAAAAAAGAAACAAAAAAATCAGTTACAACAGAAAAGTTAAAGTTAATACTTATATATTCATTATTCAATTATATAAGGGGAAATATGAGAAAACGGAGTGGCGGAATGGAAACTTTAATATATTCATTATCAAAATTTATACTTGTATTTTCAGTTACCACCAACCTATCTAGGTGTAGTATTCACATAAGAAAAAAAAACTCAGTTACATGGGGTGAATAACGAAGTGGCAGGATGAAAACTGAAGTCCTTGTCTCTTATGGGTAGACTCACTCTACTCAAACTAGCCTAGTAGAGGCCACCAATCACATTTTGCAATCAATTTTCCACACCACGCATGCGAAAAAAGAAAAGAAGAGATAATAAAAGGAGAGATACTTACAAAGACGATGCAGTTGATAAGTGCGATTTCTCCAAAACGTCGTATTGTTCGCCACCTTTTTTGTTTGATAATGTAAATATTCCACCAGTAATTAATGTTAATACAGCATCCCTGACTTGATACATATAACAATTTAGTTTCCCCTTGGTGCAAACATACAACACTAAGAGACGGTCTTTCTCAAAAACCAAGAGATGGATTTTCTCCTTAGCTTTTAGAGGAACTGGAAGCTCAATTCCTTCTAACCACTTATTCTTAGAAAGATGGAAGAACCAAAAATGATTGTTCAGCACTGAAACCATTTGGCCTGAAATTATAGGAGACTCAATGTTTTCTGGAGATCTAGCAAATATCTCTGAATATTTAGAAGTTTTACTCCATATCTGTTTTGCTACTCCGTAGGTAACATGTGTACCATCCTCACACCATATATAAATTTCAGCTAAAGATTTCCTGGACTTGGTATACGCAAACGAAGATACCCTTAGAGCAGTCAAACCATCATACTTATCTTTTGGAAAATGGCTAAGAAATGATTTACCAGTCAACGTAAAATGCTCTACCAGACTTGAATTACTGCCTCCCACAATAAAACAATCCGTAGTTGTTGTAGAGAATGAAACATGATTGTATCTTGGTGTTTGGAGGTTAGCTGACTCGGTCCACTTTTTTGTTCTCAGGTTACAAGAAAAGATTTGATTACTTACTACACCGTCTTCTTTTCTTCCGCCATGACAGTGTAGTATTTTAGGGGAATTAAAAGTTGTAGATATACCCTGTAGCTTTTGATTGCATGGTTGAACGGTTTCTAAAACTAAACTATCGTTATCTACCTTAAATAAGATATACCAATTCCTTGTAAGACTATCATCCCAAGTAGATAACATGATTAAATTTTCCTTGACTAATTGTTTCCACGGCATTGCATCAGCAAGCTCCATCTCCTGCAAAAAGTAGTCACCCATCTTAGTATGACAGTGACCAGTTATAAACCCTAATAGGACAAAACTCAAAATTAAACAATCACAATTAGAAAAACTCAAAATTATACAAAACCTAATTCATAACACCACCACAATTCTCTAACTGTAGCCCTATTTTGAAAAAACCCCAAAATTTCCCCTGAACCCTATGTAACATACATGGCAATTAAAGTGTTCATAAATTCAGAACAGAGTAAGTCGTCATGTTACAATCCTACAGGCCATAGTTAAAATGATGATGTTAAGCATACAACAGAGAGTCTTCCTCAAGACTCTCATCTCAGTTAGTTAGTCAGTCAACACTAGTCTATAGACTACTTAGTCGTTCCTTTTGTTAGCTATAAACTCGTTCTCAGAGTCAGTAACAATATTTTTGTTTTATCAACAACTCTGTAACTATATCTCTTCATATAAATAAGAGTTCAATCTCCACAAGATTTTAGTGGAAGACATTAAACCAAAAACCTTGTTCTAACTTGGTATCAACTTTTGATCCAAGCCACCTTCCGCTTATCAAAAACAAAACACAATCAAAAAAAAAAATTTGATCCATCAAAAATGGAAGATACTACAAACACCCTTCGCCAAGTACAAATTCAATATCTTGTAACCTTGAAATATACCAAAACAAATCATCTGCTCTGGAAGGCTCAATTTAAACCTATTCTTAAGGGTCATGATCTCACAGGTTTCATAGATGGAACAAAACAAAAACCTGCAAGAACACTTCCAGATGGTGAAACAATAAATCCCGATTTTACTGCGTATGAATCTCAGGATTCACTGATAGTTGGCTGGCTGAATTCAACCTTAACACCTGAAGTCTTAAGCACGGTAGCAAGACTTGACACAGCTAAGGAAATATGGGACAAGTTGGAATCAGAATATGCACCCAAAACCTTTGTTCATCAGATGAACCTCAAGAAGCAGCTTCACAACCTATCAAAAGGTAATAAGACTCTGAAATCTTATTTGACTGATGCTAAAGCTCTTTTTGCTCAATTAGCAGAATCAGGATATATATAGTATCTGCTGATGAAAAGAAGCAAGCCATCTGCAATGGCTTAAATCAAAGCTATGATCCGATTGTCACTGCTCTCACTACAATCGAGGGTATGAACATCGATCTCTTTTACTCTCATCTTTTAACATTTGATATGAGGCTAGAGCAACAACTAGTCTTGCTGCAGTCACCGTTAGGAATGTTGGGTGCAATAATTACAAATTTTAATGTCTTAAGAATGTTGGGTGCGATAATTAAAATAAAGAAAAAATCAAATAAGCAAAAGTTATTGATACTTATCTCCTTTATAATGGAATTGATCGACGAAACGAACAAGCTTCTCATATCTCCACAACAGCAACAAGGCAAAACTTTGGAAAAAACAGAGTGAGTCACGTGTTCAACACGTTTCCCTTAAGACATTAGCGCCCTACTACACCTACTACTAGCATATGTAGTAGATGCTCAACTTGAGCTTGGCAACTCCGAAAAAACCGTTCAGGAAAATCGCGAAGAAACGCTATAAAAATATTTTCCTTAGGGGTCCCTCTAAAATATAGAGCAACCCCTTTCCCCTAGATTTTACAAAAATAGTGAATTTGTTTATATAATTGACAAATACAACTTAAGAAGAAAAACTCCCCGATGTGGGACTAAAAGGTTTATATAGTTTCTTAAAACTATTAAAAATTGGAAACTCCATGATGTGGGACAAAAAAGTTTCATTCACAAAATAAAATAATAAATTAAAAATTTTTATTAAAACTTTAAAAAATTATTTTTTTATTAATTGTTTTCCAACATATATACCTCCACCTGTGCGTGTAGTGCATACATCCCAGGCGAACTGATTCTGAAAACTTTATACTCATTGGTCAAAGGAATGTATCCAAATCCAGCTTCTTGCCACGCGGGATATGTTGGTTCAGTTAAGCCCGGAAGAGAAAGAAATTCTCCTGTCAATGGATTACAAATACCAGAAGGAATAGTTTCGTCTCGGTACGATTGAAGACAAACCAAACTGTTACATGAACCAACCATGTTGTCACCCCCTTCGCAATTGTAGTTTACACGGTCTAACTTTTCAAGTGTTTGGTTGGAGTAGGATTTCTCAAGACCTACTTCATATTGATCTCCATAGTAGAGTTGTACTTCCGTTTTTGATCCAAGTTAGAAGAGAGTTTTTGGTGAATGCTTCCACACTTGCTATGTGCAGAGAGCAGTTCAATTTATATTAAACACTTTCAATAATCTGTTACATATTTTGGTAAAGAATCAAAGACTGAGCATGCCAATAATGTAGGCTTTAGAATCTGAAACAATACTAGGTTAAGAGACTTGGTGTACAGTCTTTCCAGCAGAGTCTTCAGGAGTTGGCTTAACACCTCCCCTCAAGTTGTACTGCAGCTGGCGAAGTTGCAACTTGCTACGTAAAATATGAAATCTTGGTGATGGAAGCCCCTTAGTAAAGATGTCAGCAACTTGATCCCGTGAACTGATGAACCTGACATGAAGTAGACCAGCAGCCACACGTTCACGGACAAAATGATAGTCAATTTCAATGTGCTTTGTGCGGGCATGGAAAATGGGATTTGAAGTTAAGTACGTGGCTCCTAAATTATCACACCAGAGTAATGGAGGTGAAATTTTGAAACCAAGCTCCTGCAGCAAGGATTGGATCCAGATTATCTCTGAAGTAGCTATTGCAATTCCACGATATTCTGCTTCAGTACTGGACTTTGATATTGTCTTCTGCTTGCGTGCACTCCATGAGATCAAGTTGCCTCCGAAATATATACAATATCCACTAGTTGAGCGTCTGTCATCCAAACTACCAGCCCAGTCTGCATCGGAGTATGCCTGCAAAGAGAAGTCTGAGGAAGAATGAATATGCAGACCATAGTTTACTGTATTTTTTAGATAACGAATAATCCTTTTGACTAGTTCCCAATGCTCTTCAAATGGGTCATGCATGTATTGACATACCTTGTTAATTGCCACATAGATATCAGGTCGCGTTAAGTGCAGATATTGCAGTGCACCCACAACACTGCGATACAATGTCGAATCATGAAACCTTTTTGTACCTTGCTTCTGAATTTTCACATTTACTTCCAGAGGTGTGTTTACCGGCTTTACCCCATCTAGCTTTGTCTTGTGCAGAAGGTCTGCAACATACTTACGCTGTGATAGAATCAGTTCTGAACCCTGTCTTAGGACTTCAACCCCCAAAAAGAAAGAAAGATCACCTAAATCCTTTAGTGCAAACACAGCACTGAGATCTTCAATCAAGCCAGAGATCTCAACTGGATGTGAACCGGTCACTATTATGTCATCAACGTAAACTAAAACGTACAATGTGGACCTTGTGTTTGACGAATGAAGAGAGAACTGTCAGCTATTGAACCCTTAAACCCCAACTGGACCAGGTAGTTGCTCAGTTTTGAAAACCACGCTCTAGGCGCCTTTTTAAGGCCATAGAGTGATTTGTGCAGCTTGTAGACATGGGTTGGATGCAGCTCATCTACATACCCCTGAGGCTGCTGCATATACACATCCTCTTCCAGGTCTCCATGAAGAAAGGCGTTCTCCACATCCAGTTGTTTGATATCCTAGTTGCGCATTACATCAATTGACAACACAAGGAGAATAGTGCATGGCTTAACCACTGGTGAAAAGGTTTCACCATAGTCACTTCCCAGCTGTTGGTTATATCCCTTGGCAACTAGACGTTCCTTTCTCTTGTTGATTGAACCATCTGGATTCTATTTAACTCGATACACCCATTTGGATCCCACCACATTCATACCTTTTTCATATTTCACCAGAGAGTATGTGACATTCTTAATTAATGCATTGATCTGAACATCCATTGCATCCCGCCATTCTGGAATTTTCCTTGCCGCCGAGAAACAAGTTGGCTCCATGAAATCTTCATCATGTAGAAGATGCTTGGACGCAGTCAAGCACAATTTTTGAATAGGCTTGTTTATACCGGCTTTTGCTCTTGTGACCATTGGATGTGATAAAGTTGTACTCTGGACTTCGTCATGTATAGATACAGATGAAGCTGGCAGAGTTGAAGCAGTTGCAGAAGCCGAAGTTGCTGGACTTGCCGCAGGGGATATGGTTGCATCAGAGTAAGCCAAACTTTCTGAGGCCGATGCTGAAAGATTCACGTTGTATGATGTATGTGTGGCAGGAGGCTGTGAAGCGATACCCTGAATTACAGAATCATTTCCTATTCCAAATGGATTCTTAGAGAAAATACTTGTGCTGGATTGTACAATACTTGGATTTGGCACTGGGGATTGATGCTTGAGAGGCAAGAATGGGAATGTAGCTTCCTCAAAGCGCACATGTCTAGAGATATAGATTCTATTTGTTTCTCTGTGTAAACACATGTACCCCTTATGTGCGTTTTTGTAGCCTATAAAAACACATTGAATTGACCTAGGTTCAAGTTTATCTTTATTATATTGCCTTAAGCAAGGATATGCAAGACATCCAAAAACCTTCAAGAAGGAATAGTCTGGTAGTTTGTGGAAGAACAGTTCTAATGGTGTTTTTGAGTTTGACACATAATTTGGTAGCCGGTTTATAAGATAACATGCATTAACAAAAGCATCTGCCCAAAAAGACCTAGGCATATGAGCATGAAACAGTAAGGCCAATCCAAACTCTGTCACATGTCTGATTCGTCGCTCTGCCAAACCATTCTGAGGTGACGTGTGAGGACATGAAAAACGATGCTGAATGTCAGACTCATTTAAATAGGAAGTAAATTTTTGATATTCAAGAGAATTATCAGATTGGAAAATTTTTATTTTATGACCAGTGAGATTCTCAACTTGTTTGCGAAAGAGAATAAAAGTCTGTAATGCATCAGACCGTAGAACGAGGGGAAAGATCCATGTATAGTGGGAATATACATCCATAAACAAAATGTAATATCGAAAACTTGTTCTTGATAAGGAGGGTGAGACCCATATATCTGAAACAACTAAGCTCAATGGCTTATTATAAACTGTTTTACTTAGAGAAAAAGATAACTTCTTGCTTTTACTCACATGGCAAGAATGACAGAAGCCAAAGTTTTTATTTGTTACTGGAAGTGAAAATTGATGACAGATTTTGGACACAGTGTTAAGCATTGGATGTCCTAGTCGCTGGTGCCAAAGAGGAAGTGCATAGGTCACCATAGCTTCAGGTTTTATTGAGTGCTGAATCAATCTACCCCTTCAAACATATAAAGGCCATTCTTGTTAAACCCTCTAAGCAGCATTATCCCCGTGCGCTTGTCCTTTACAACAAAGAAACCAGCATGAAACTCAAAATAAACATTATTGTCTCTACAGAATTGTGATACAGACAACAAGTTTGTCTTGATTTTAGGAACATGATATATATGATTCATTGCAAAAGTGCGGGAATTAAACGTAAAAGATGCATTACCAACATTGAAGATTTCCAGTTCATTACCATTGCCTACATGAACCTGCTCAGTGCCATTGTATTCATGAGGAATGGACAGATTTCTCATGTCATAAGTGAGATGGTGAGTTGCACCCGTGTCTGTCACCCACTGATTCCCAAACTGGTCTCCAGGTAAAGCAATATAGGCCTGCGCTGAACGCTGGTTGTTGGTTGTGGGTTTGTCGTAGCGAAACCAACATCTGTCTCCAAGATGGACCTTCTTCTTACAGATCTGGCACTTTTCAATGAACTGAGGAGGTCTCTAATTCTGCTGCTGACGATCATTCATATGATTGTTGGAATATGGATATTTTGTTGGAATTGATTCTTCCGTTGATCACCTCTGCTTGTAGAGGGAAAGTTTGTGACATCTACATTCGCTACTGGAGACTGCAGTGACGACAACTGAGACTCTTGGCGCATGTCATAGGTGATCAGATGAGAGTAAAAGGTATCGATAGGCATATCCTCAACAGTGCTTAAAGCAGTGACAATAGGATCATAGCTTTGGTTAAGGCCATTACTAATGGCTTGTTTCTTTTCATTTGTTGTTACAGCACAGCCAGATTCTGCCAATTGAGCAAACAAAGCTTTAGCATCATTCAAATAGGTTTTGAGAGTTTTGTTACCTTTTGACATGCTGTGCAGCTGCTTTTTCAGATTCATCTGATGATGAAAGGTTTTTGGTGCATATTCGGATTCTAGTTTATCCCAGACATCCTTTGCAGTTGTTAGGTGAGATACATTGCTCAAGACTTCAGGTGTCAGAGTTGAATTGAGCCATCCAACTATGAGAGAATCCTGATGCTCATATGCTGTAAACGCAGGATTTATATCTTCACTTTCAGGTAACGTCTTTGCAGGAACTTGTTTTGTTCCATCTACAAATCCACTGAGATCATAACCTTTTAAGATTGGTTTGAACTGTACCTTCCAGAGGATATGATTTGTTTCTGTGTGTTTTAACGTGACAAGCTGATGAATCTGCACCTGTCTTAGGGTATTTGTTGTCTCTGCCATGAAGTTGTTTTGTTTTTTTTTTGTTGTTTTGGGCGGAAGATGGCTTGGATCAGGCTGATAGCAAGTTAGAAGAGAGTTTTTGGTGAATGCTTCCACACTTGCTATGTGCAGAGAGCAGTTCAATTTATATTAAACACTTGCTTCCATACTTGCTATGTTCTAGATGACCTATTATTATTAAGGTTTGCATATACGAACAGAAAACCAGTTTTGTTTTTACCGATGATGTCTCTCCATGTTCTGCATACTCGTTTGCTCTGTAGGGTGTCTAAACGATCTAAACGAGAAAGTATGTTGTCTATGATATCTCTGGGAAGGTTCTCCATGAAGATGATGGTGGTTCAAAAGCTGCGGATTCGGTCTTGGTTTTAACTCTCGAACCCTAATGAGTTGTTAATGAACTCCTCCTTGGATACAACACTGCAACGGGCATTGTACTTATTTTTATAGATAGAGACGAAAATGGGCCGGCCCAGTAAAGGTACATAGGGACCCAAGCCCGCGTTACTTTCACTGCAAAAATTTGAACGCACGGCAGAGAAAGAATTTGAACGATTTTTTGAGGACCATGGTTTTTTTTTTGGGACCATGGTTTTATTTTGGGTAAAGACATTAGAAGTAAATCTAGGTCACCCCTTATCTAGATATTTATATTAATACCTAAATTACCCTCCTGATTAATTTTGGGTGATGATTAGTTAGTGTTAATAATAGTTAGTGTAATGATTAGTGAGATGATTAAGTTAAAGATAATTAGTGAGATTAAAAAATCATATGTAAAGAAGTAGAATTATTGAGAGATTAAAGTTAGAGAAGCTGAAGAAGGAAAACATGAAAAACGATGGATTTTACCAACCACAACCGGAGGAAGGGTATTTGGCTACCTAGGTATGCTTCAAACTTAGATAATGTTGGTTGAATTGCTCCAAACTTTCAAAAAAAATGAAATTTTTTATGTAGATTTGGGCCAATTCGGTTACCATATGTCAAGAACATGTAACCGAACACACCTGAAAGTATAGTTCGGTTACGTTTTCCAAACACGCAGGTTACCTAACTCGCTCATTAATGGAGGTTTTGGTCGTACAGTGTAATGTTCGGTTACCTAGGATAAAATGGTAGGTAACCGAACTTTGAACTTAACAATTTATTTGGGTACATCTTGTGTGTTCGATTAGTTCGCAAACTTCAACGCAACCAAATTTCCAAACGAACTGCAGGTTAAAAGTAACCTAGTGTTAGAAGTTCGGTTGGTTCGCAAACTTCAACATATTTTGCGAATCAACCGAATTGGGATTATATATGAATATATGCAATTAGGCAAACGTTCGGTTACTACGAAATTTATTTCTTGGAAAATTAGGTAGAGTTCGGTTACGAAGTTTCAAAGGTAGAGTTCGGTTACAAAGAAAACTTAACATTTTTGCGAACGAACCGAACTTGTGGACTTCTCATTATTTTCGTAAACTAAAGTTCGGTGATATCCTTATTTTGCGAAGGAACCGAACTTATGGACTTGTGTTTTTCTAATACAAGGAGTTCGGTTAAACGTATTTTTTTGCGAATCAACCGAACTCTGAGTTCGGTTAAGAAAAAGTTAATTCGTGATAACCGAACTTGTCTCTGAAAAAAAACCCTCCATTAAACCTCTCTGCAACTTCCATTTTTAACTCACTTTAATGATTACTTCTCATTTATTCAACCAAAAACGAATGACAAGTAATGGGTTTGTGAGAATATCTTTGTTAATGTTTTAAATTAAGCTATATATATATATATATATATATAGTGGTGGTGGTGGTAATCGGAGGAGGTGGTGGTAATCGGGGATGGTGGTGGTAATCGGCGGTGGTGGACGGTGGTGGTGGTGATAATCGGTGGTTGGTGGTAACCAGCAATGGTGGGAGGTGGTGGTGGGAGGAGGTGGTGGTTATATACATAGATGGTAATTGGGTTGGTTTTAAATTAAATTAGATTAAGAGTAGGTTAGTCATTTCAATGATTTAAGACACCCCTTATAATTATAGGGAAGGTGGCCTAATAAAATTATGGTCCCCTCAAAAAAATCATGGTCCCTAAAAAATCGTTCAAGAATTGCTCATTCTCCTACTAATTACAAGTGCAATAAACATTAGATTCCAGGTTGGAAAACAAAAAAAGAACAAGAACAAGATTCGTGTAACTACCAAATTCTTATGATCTTAAAAATACTTAAGCACTAGCTTATAAGATAGGGAAGAAGTGTTTTTAAATGATCATGCCACGATCGAAGTACGCAGTACTGATAACGTGTTCTTTCCGTACGGCTGCGGTTGTCTTTTGAAATGTGGAAACCCTCGATTTTACCAGATACCTCGTCCAATTTAAGGCATCTTCTATTTCTTGATTTTCTCTACAAAACCATCCACTTGTAAAAGCATGCCTCAATCTGTCACGGAAATTTCCAATATAAATGCAAAATAATTGAACGTTCATGATCTTTAAACCTCTTGAAAATAATATAGCATGCAAATAGCAATATTGATTATCTAAACCCTAAGTTTTCATGTCAAACTCGTCGTAGTGGATTCAAAAAACATTATATCATTGTTCAAACTATCAATTATTTTTTTTTAAATCGTGAAGAAAAATAAATAAATAAAGGTGAACATAAAATAACTTACCTATCTTTGGATGATCAATGAAAACAAGAATTGAAGTATGCAGCAATTCCTTATCAACCAAAGAACAAACCCTTTAAAGCAGTTGAATTGATTAGACTCATGATGATGACAAATCAAAAGGAGAAAAATTATGGGGGTTTTGTTCTTAGAGAAGAGGAAGAGGTAAAGAAGCGAGTGTTTGAGATTTTTACAAGAGATATGTATAGGAGAGTTTGTCGGTTTATGTGTAGACAACCAAAAGAACGCTATTCAGATTAGTGTTGCACACTATTCACAATTGAAATGACGATGGTATCAAGTACACTACAATCTTATCGATATCAATCTATATATGATACCTTGTGTGATCTAATGTAGACCAAGACTATCAATAAGATGACAACAACAAGGTATACTTGGTATGTGCCGAAGCCAAACCTAACTATAGGGCTCAACCGAAGTGTTTGATTAACATACAAATGCAATTATAATGCAGAAATTAAAGTAAAAGCACTCAACAAGATTTTGTTAACGAGGAAACCGCAAATGCAGAAAAACCATGTGACCTAGTCCAGTTTTGAATACTCTCAGAGTTAAGCCGCTATACAAATACTACTACCAACTTCGTATAGTTGAGACCAAGTAAACTACCCCAGTTACCTAGTTTCCTCAGTATTGTTAGAGCACTGCTCGGTCGAACTCACAAGCGTTGTTATCTCAAGCTTATTTGTCAAGTTTAGTTGATCAAAACTATATACTTGACTTGTAGTCTACTTATAGCTATGTCTCGGATTAGGATATAAGTGTGTAGTTGAGCTTTAGAATTCACGACGTTCACCAATTGAAGTAGAATCTACTGAAGAGCTTGGAGGAACTTCATCAACAAAAGGTATGTGGAGACTTAAACTTATCTACCACTCAGAAATATATTCTATTTTATCTTCTAAAGATACTTAGTCGTATAGCTATATAGACTTTTACATTATACACATTTGATATGTCAAGCCGAGTTTATCTCGCTTATCTATTTCTCGAAATACGTGTTAGAAGTTTTTTCTTTAGATATGTTCATCGTATTCTTGACGAGTTTGATTGGAAAACATTCATTTGTTGCAAATTGAATATTAAGCTAAAAGATGATCATGTGAAAACTACATTGAACATCTTACATAATTTGTATGAGACGGTCATTTGATGTAATCTTGGGAAGTTTCGTATTGATCATTCGATCACTTGATAATTGCTTGAAGCTAATGGTATGTGTGATATTAACATTGTAGTCTTCTAAGGATGTTTAAATGATTAAAATAAGAGTTTAGAATGATTACTCATGTCTGGATACAACACGGTATGCATACCCTGTATGCGAATTGTATTGTGATGATTTAGGTCCGGAACTTTGGTTTGCATACCTAGTATGTGAATGAATTTACCTGAGAAGATCCGAAACTCTTGTTTGCGTACCTAGTATGTGAATGGGTTTACCTGAGTTGGGTCCAGAACGGTTGTTCGCGAACCGGGTTTGTGAACGGCTTGACTAGGCCAAGGACTGGAGTTGTTGTTCGCGTACCCAATTTGCGAAAACAGCGGTTAAGTGCTAAAATCGGTAATGTATGATTCTCATACTCATTAACTAAAGCATTTATGATTTAAGGAATGTGAAAAGACGAGGGTACCCAAATACACCACAATCTTTTAAATATCTACCTATAAGTCCTCTTACCGACAGTAATCGTCTATGGACAAAGTCGAGACAATACAACAAATCGGTATTCACACTTCATGTGATTGTCTATGGATACGAGATCCAGATAATACGAGGCTGTGGTGAAGATTCTGGGTGATTGCCCTTGATAGGGGTTGAGATGGTTACTGCCTGTGGAGCAAAGGGAGATATGTTAACTATAAAACATGGAACTGCGGAATATGAACAGTCGCTGTTTGAGCTGGTGGTGATGCTGATTATTCAGAACAGAGAATGAAGGAGTGCAGTGAGATATGGAGAACTAGAAATCGACAGGAAATAATGGGTGTTGTTGGTAGTCGATGGACAGAAAGGAGGAATGGTTATTGATGGTGATTGGAAGATAAGTGGAGATGAAAGTTGGATGTGGAGTGGGTAAGATGCTTAAGACCCGATAATGGTTAGCTGTTGTTGGCTGGCGATGGAAGATGGCAATGATGCTCGGTGATGAGATAGTGATGGTTTGTTTCCATTGACTGACGAGCTCGAGAATGTAGAGAACAGGTTGCTGCGTACGGAGTCGAGGTTAGCTGTAGTTATAGAGAAGATAGATGATGCCACTTCAAGAAGGGAGGAACTATAGAGTACTGAGCTAGATGATCAACTGAGAATGAGGAATAACAGGATATGAGATGGATAGTTCGAGCTTGGTTGTTGAGATTGAGCTCGAGTCTGTAATGGTTGGTGAACTGATGATGCATATGCTCATCAGTAATGAAGAATGATGGAGTTGAACTCGGTATTTGTTGTGGCTTGTGATGGCAGTAATGAAGTTTGAGTTAGGAATGGAGAAAAAGAAGAAAGTAATTCTCACGGAGGGCCTGGTAAACGTGAGATGATGAAGAGAAAAGTGAAAGTTCAGGGAGTTTGAAAACTCACGGAGGGAGAAGTGTCCGTGGAAGGTTTTGCTCGGTCATTGTCAATAAAGATGAATTATGGAGATTGGCGAAGGCAGAATATGGCTGTTGCGATCTGACTTAGTTGGCTGAGAAGCTAGAGAAGACATGGAAGGCGATGGAGTAAGACAAGAAGATGGTGGAAATATATTAGTGAAACAAGAAAAAGTTAAGACGGCGGTAATGTTGGTCAACGAGAATGGAGCTGCAGTCATGGAATTCGAGTTTATAGGGAATTATCGTGATCAGATAGAGATAGACAGCTCAAGAGAACAGGGAGAATGGATGAAGATGGTGTCGGTGAGGAGAACTTCGAGAGAACACAGGAAAGAAAGGTTTGTAGATGATAAACCTAATAATTAAAAACCTAATAAGAAAAACTAATCATATTGCAGCGGAGGAAAGATCCAGCGGACGATAGCATTGAAGGCTACCGCCGCCGGTTATAAAAGAAAACGAGGTGGGCAACAGGTCCGGATCGGCCTTCTGATACCAAGACAGAACTACTAGATATTATGATAAAAGAGAATTGTATTATCGAATGAGATAATTTATAGCGACATCATAACTTGGTATGCAAGACTAATACTTGTAAATCAATTCATACTAAATATATCAAACGCTAAATATAACTCTACATACTAAAACTTTCCATATAATATTTGTATACTCTAACACTCAAAGGGCCTTGTTTCCACAAGTCATCAGCTTCAAGGACAGTTTTTCCAGATATCCCCCAACCTTCATGCATGCACGGCATTTCCCCATTGCTTGGCATGTAGTTCTGAAGAACTCTAGATGGTCTAATACTGTGCCGTACTTTGTTTCCAATCAGAAGACCACAACTTCGAACTGATTTCACATCTCCGTCTTCTATATGCATGCGAAACTGGTTTTTAACATCTGTAGGGAGGAACTGGAGATTCAGTGTCTGCCCAAAAGAAAATAAATGTTATTTAATTTGTACTTCATCTAAAAGATGGAAAGTAAATACAAATATTTGTAAGATACAACTAAACATGATTACGTACTAAAAAAAAATGGAAAGCAAATAAAGCACCTTGGTTTGTGCTTTTTCATCTAATTGCTGTTGCGTCTTTGTTACAAATCTTGAGGACAACAAAAAAAAAGAAACAAAAAAATCAGTTACAACAGAAAAGTTAAAGTTAATACTTATATATTCATTATTCAATTATATAAGGGGAAATATGAGAAAACGGAGTGGCGGAATGGAAACTTTAATATATTCATTATCAAAATTTATACTTGTATTTTCAGTTACCACCAACCTATCTAGGTGTAGTATTCACATAAGAAAAAAAAACTCAGTTACATGGGGTGAATAACGAAGTGGCAGGATGAAAACTGAAGTCCTTGTCTCTTATGGGTAGACTCACTCTACTCAAACTAGCCTAGTAGAGGCCACCAATCACATTTTGCAATCAATTTTCCACACCACGCATGCGAAAAAAGAAAAGAAGAGATAATAAAAGGAGAGATACTTACAAAGACGATGCAGTTGATAAGTGCGATTTCTCCAAAACGTCGTATTGTTCGCCACCTTTTTTGTTTGATAATGTAAATATTCCACCAGTAATTAATGTTAATACAGCATCCCTGACTTGATACATATAACAATTTAGTTTCCCCTTGGTGCAAACATACAACACTAAGAGACGGTCTTTCTCAAAAACCAAGAGATGGATTTTCTCCTTAGCTTTTAGAGGAACTGGAAGCTCAATTCCTTCTAACCACTTATTCTTAGAAAGATGGAAGAACCAAAAATGATTGTTCAGCACTGAAACCATTTGGCCTGAAATTATAGGAGACTCAATGTTTTCTGGAGATCTAGCAAATATCTCTGAATATTTAGAAGTTTTACTCCATATCTGTTTTGCTACTCCGTAGGTAACATGTGTACCATCCTCACACCATATATAAATTTCAGCTAAAGATTTCCTGGACTTGGTATACGCAAACGAAGATACCCTTAGAGCAGTCAAACCATCATACTTATCTTTTGGAAAATGGCTAAGAAATGATTTACCAGTCAACGTAAAATGCTCTACCAGACTTGAATTACTGCCTCCCACAATAAAACAATCCGTAGTTGTTGTAGAGAATGAAACATGATTGTATCTTGGTGTTTGGAGGTTAGCTGACTCGGTCCACTTTTTTGTTCTCAGGTTACAAGAAAAGATCTGATTACTTACTACACCGTCTTCTTTTCTTCCGCCATGACAGTGTAGTATTTTAGGGGAATTAAAAGTTGTAGATATACCCTGTAGCTTTTGATTGCATGGTTGAACGGTTTCTAAAACTAAACTATCGTTATCTACCTTAAATAAGATATACCAATTCCTTGTAAGACTATCATCCCAAGTAGATAACATGATTAAATTTTCCTTGACTAATTGTTTCCACGGCATTGCATCAGCAAGCTCCATCTCCTGCAAAAAGTAGTCACCCATCTTAGTATGACAGTGACCAGTTATAAACCCTAATAGGACAAAACTCAAAATTAAACAATCACAATTAGAAAAACTCAAAATTATACAAAACCTAATTCATAACACCACCACAATTCTCTAACTGTAGCCCTATTTTGAAAAAACCCCAAAATTTCCCCTGAACCCTATGTAACATACATGGCAATTAAAGTGTTCATAAATTCAGAACAGATAAAGTCGTCATGTTACAATCCTACAGGCCATAGTTAAAATGATGATGTTAAGCATACAACAGAGAGTCTTCCTCAAGACTCTCATCTCAGTTAGTCAGTCAGTCAACACTAGTCTATAGACTACTTAGTCGTTCCTTTTGTTAGCTATAAACTCGTTCTCAGAGTCAGTAACAATATTTTTGTTTTATCAACAACTCTGTAACTATATCTCTTCATATAAATAAGAGTTCAATCTCCACAAGATTTTAGTGGAAGACATTAAACCAAAAACCTTGTTCTAACTTGGTATCAACTTTTGATCCAAGCCACCTTCCGCTTATCAAAAACAAAACACAATCAAAAAAAAAAAATTTGATCCATCAAAAATGGCAGATACTACAAACACCCTTCGCCAAGTACAAATTCAATATCTTGTAACCTTGAAACATACCAAAACAAATCATCTGCTCTGGAAGGCTCAATTTAAACCTATTCTTAAGGGTCATGATCTCACATGTTTCATAGATGGAACAAAACAAAAACCTGCAAGAACACTTCCAGATGGTGAAACAATAAATCCCGATTTTACTGCGTATGAATCTCAGGATTCATTGATAGTTGGCTGGTTGAATTCAACCTTAACACCTGAAGTCTTAAGCACGGTAGCAAGACTTGACACAGCTAAGGAAATATGGGACAAGTTGGAATCAGAATATGCACCCAAAACCTTTGTTCATCAAATGAACCTCAAGAAGCAGCTTCACAACCTATCAAAAGGTAATAAGACTCTGAAATCTTATTTGACTGATGCTAAAGCTCTTTTTGCTCAATTAGCAGAATCAGGATATATATAGTATCTGCTGATGAAAAGAAGCAAGCCATCTGCAATGGCTTAAATCAAACCTATGATCCGATTGTCACTGCTCTCACTACAATCGAGGGTATGAACATCGATCTCTTTTACTCTCATCTTTTAACATTTGATATGAGGATAGAGCAACAACTAGTCTTGCTGCAGTCACCGTTAGCCAATGTAGCTGTGTCTACCACAGCAACATCTGGTAATAGACAGGACCAAAGGATATATACTGGTCAAGGTTCTCAGTATCAGCAAAACACAAATCAGTCTTTCAGTAGGAACAACAACAACAATTCTTCCCAGCGCAATAACCAGCAGCAATCACAGAATGATACCGGCACATGACCAAAGTGCCAAATCTGCAAGAAAAGAAACCATCTTGCAGATAGATGTTGGTTTCGTTATGAGAAACCTAATAAAAATCAGCAGCGCCAACCAGCTTCTTACATAGCTCTACCTGGAGGCCACCAAGACACCCAATGGGTTACAGACACAGGAGCCACGAATCATCTGACAGCAGACATGAGAAATTTAACTATTCCTCATGAGTATGATGGCACTGAACAAGTGCAAGTGGGTAATGGTAATTCATTGAATATTTCTCATATTGGTAACAGTTCATTTACCAAAAATTCCAGATATTTTTGCTTGAGTAATGTTTATCATGTACCTGAGATCAAGTGTAATTTGCTGTCAGTGTCTCAATTCTGTAAAGACAATGCCGTTTTCTTTGAATTTCACACATCCTTTTTTGTTGTGAAGGACAAGCAAACGGGGCTACCACTGCTGAGAGGACTTGAAAGGAATGGTCTGTATGTCTTGGATGGAGTTAGTGAGCTGGATCATCCAATAAAACCACAGGCAAATGCTGCTTCTAGTTTACCATTGTGGCACCAGCGATTAGGACATCCCATGTTGCGCACAGTCTCAAGAATCTGTCTTCAATTTTCCCTTCCTGTTGCTAATAAAACCTTTGATTATTGTCATTCTTGCCACATCAGTAAGAGAAAGAAATTGTCTTTCTCTCTTAGTACTACTGTTTATGACAAGCCTTTGAGCTTGGTTGTTTCTGATATTTGGGTCTCTCCGCATTTGTCAAGATCAAGTTTTCGTTATTTCCTTTTGATAATGGATGTCTTTTCTCATTATACCTGGGTTTTCCCAATTGTGCAAAGGTCAAATGCTCTAAAAACTTTCATTATGTTTCACAAACAGGTTGAAAATCTAACTGACCATAAAATCAAAATATTTCAGTCAGACAATGCTTTAGATTTTAAGAAGTTCACGTCTTATCTGAATGAAACAGGTATTCAGCATAGATTTTCGTGTCCACACACATCACCTCAAAATGGCCTGGCAGAACGTAGAATTCGTCATGTAACCGAGTCTGGTTTAGCTCTTTTGTTTCATGCAAACATGCTTCATTCCTTCTGGGATGATGCCTTTACAACAACCTATTTTTTGATCAACAGGCTTCCAAAATCCAACTCAGAGTCAAAAACTCCATTATAACTTCTTTTTCAAAAATCTCCAGACTACTCCTTCTTACGGGTTTTTGGTTGTCTAGATTATCCCTGCCTTCGGCCGTATAATGCAAATAAACTTGAACCTAGATCTCTTCCTTGTGTCTTCATAGGGTACAATAGTGCACACAAGGGTTATCTGTGTTTGCATCAGGAAACCAACAGGCTATATATATCGCGTCATGTTCGGTTTGAAGAACAATCATTCCCATTCCAGTCCTCTTGGCAGCAACAAACTCCATTGTCTTGTTCAGGTAATGTACCATCCAGTACAAGTGTTTTATTTTCTCATCCGTTTAACCAATGTAACTCACAAATCAATCAGGAAGATGCTCAATTAGCTCCAGATAATAATGTACCATCACCAGCTGTATCATATGCTCCAGATTCTCCAGATCTCAATGACTCTCCTGCACCAGTGATGCATGTAATAGAACCTGTTTCAGCAAATGATTCTGTATCGTCTAACACTAGCGCAGCTTCGGAAGGTCGTCATACTGATCAACAAGAAGTTGTGGTCCATCCTATGAGAACTCGTGCAAAATCTGGCATTACAAAACCCATTCAGAAGCTATGTTTGACTGCCACTAAGCATCCACTCTTGGGAGAAGACTTCATGGAACCGACTTGCTACTCTATAGCCTGCAAACATCCTAAGTGGAGAAAAGCTATGGATGTTCAGATCAATGCACTGATTCGAAATGGTACATACTCATTGGTACCTTTTGAGGAAGGAATGAATGTTGTCGGGTCGAAATGGGTCTTTCGTGTTAAACAAAATCCAGATGGCAGCATAAGTCATCATAAAGCACGTCTGGTTGCAAAAGGGTTCAACCAACAAGCAGGAGTTGATTATGGTGAGACATTCAGCCCCGTGATAAAACCGTGTACTATACGTCTTGTATTATCTATTGCTGTAATGCATCATTGTCCATTGAAGCAATCGGACGTTGAAAATGCATTCCTCCATGGAAACTTGGAGGAGGAGGTATACATGAAGCAGCCTGCTGGGTACGTTGATCCTAACTATCCGAATCATGTCTGTAGGATGCATAAATCGTTATATGGACTCAAATAGGCTCCGCGTGCTTGGTTTTCGAGTCTAAGAAGCTATCTAGTTAAGCTTAGTTTCGCAGGTTCTATATCTGATAGCTCATTGTTTATTTTAAAAAATCATGACTATGTCACTTATGTTCTCATCTATGTGGATGACATAATTGTCACGGGTTCTAATGCATCAATGATTCAACAGCTGATAGAGTCTCTTGGTTCAGAGTTTTCTCTTAAGGATATGGGGGATTTATCATTCTTCTTGGGTGTTGAGGTCATCAGGAGTGACAATACACTTGTTCTAACTCAGAGAAAGTATGTAACTGATCTCTTGAAACGTACAAAAATGGATGGTGTGAAGCCTGTATCAGACAACATTGTTAGCAACAATATATATATAATTTACCAGCATCAAAGATATTGTTAGCAGACAACATTGTTCAAGAGAAGGCAACAGGAGGTACAACCAATGGTAAAGCATCACCGTCCTAGTTCATGATCTTCTAACAAAGCTGCAAATTAAGTGTTTGTTGCATTCTGCCAACCATATTAAAACTATCATCAGTGGCTCTTCAACAAGAATTTAATCATCAACCAAAGAATAAACGGTTTCAAAATAGGTTGTTAAAATGACAACTAAGAGGCCTGGTCACGAAAAAGAATGCACCTTGTTACTAAGTCCACCGAATCTATCAGCGTGTCTTGAAACAAAAACTTACACCTTGTTTATCTGCAGCTGACTCATCTGATTCATCTGGATCTGAGTCACTAAGGTCTGACTGAAATCACCTGACTCATCTGGATCTAAGTCACTAAGGTCTGACTGAGAAAATGTGTTTGTTTTTTGAGTCAGACCTGACTCAACTAACTGAATTTTATAAGACATGAAATACCCTTGTATAGATTTTTGACCATGAACATTTATCATTACTGAAACATCACAATGGTTTCATAGCCCTCTATCCAGCTTTATTTTTCACGGAGTTAAACATGTATGACATCATGAAACAATAAATTTAAAGTAGATTTATGACCTATCCAATACCTTATGTTCCTGATATGGACATAAATATAACGAAATCACTTGCATAGAAAAGAAAACATTGATGCACAAACTTAATAGGTGTCAAAATATGGACACCATATGACCTAGTACTACAACTATCAATTGGCTTATGCAAGACAACATGCTACCATGGCCATTTCTTGGTTTTCAGACCTTGACAATTTTGCGGACCATGAAAAACAAACCACAAGCGACAACAGATGAACATAATATGCACAATGGCTAATAATTACAAAAACAGTACAATGTAGCTAGAAAAGTCGTGTCAAATATTTTTATTAAAACACTCAAGGTTGCAAGAAAAAAAAACAAGGAAAAACTAATCAAGGGTCAATGAGTACTTGCCTGTATTTCAGTGCTTCCCTACTCTACATAAACTTTTAGCCTTCCCAATCTGTAATGAAATGGAAGAAAAATGTTACGCAAAAGAAAACAGAGAAATGACCACAAAGTTTCATTCCATGTGTATGCAACAGAAGATAATGAACAACTTGAGATAGCGGATACTATATATATAATAATGTTAAATCAAATCCACAAATGCTGTACACATGCCCAGATTTTGCTAAGAAATGGGATCAACTTAAACTCCAAGAATGATAGCATTCAAAAATGAACAAACCAGAAGCAACTTCAGCAAAGTGTAAGCAAAGATAGAGACATACAACAGCTAGAGAAGACTATTAATAATGTCAAAAAGAAAAAAATAAAAAAAGGAGAAGACGATCAATGTACTTGTTAAACTACTTATCCAAATCTATCATATTCAATGATGTCTACATTACTTATCCAGAGCTGAAGTATCCAGTCAAGTGTTATAGAAACATAATATGGCATACATGTAAAAAGACAAAGTTTTCTTCACTTGTAGAACGGAGTTCATAAAAGGGCAAGTACATGGAAAGTGGGGCTTCGAAGCATGTTCTCATTTTCATTCAGGTGGGAGGACACCATTACCAAAAGAAAACAATGACTAAACTAAGCAGTATAAACGCAAGGAAAACTATACACATATATCACAGATCACTCAATAAAATTTATAAATGGGTCTAAATCCTCATCAAATTACATCTACATAAAATTACTTAAATCAGGAACCATTTCATGAATCAGTTGATTATTTCCAATAAAAACAATAATAATAAATGTGGGTTTGACTACAAGCTCCAACACAAGCAGAATAGAAAATGAATATAATCTAAACCCTAAAAATTGACTAGCAGGGTCAAGGGAGTTGGGTGTAGTTGTGTTTTTTCTCGTTAGTCGTGAGGGAGTTCGAGTGAGTCTCTCAAAATTCCCGTTAATCGTGGGAGAGTTTAGAAGAGTCTCCCCAACTCCCTAGAAAACCCCGTTAGTCGTGGGGGAGTTTGAAAAAAACTCTTAAACTCCCTGTTAGTGGTAAAAATTAGAATGATAGGGAGTTTGTTTTTTCTGGGGAGTTCTAGGGAGTTTATAGTGTATTTTTGCCTCACTCCAAATCTCTCAAAAAAGTAGAGATTTTGGGAGAGTCTCTCAAACTCCCTACACTCAACACACAAAACTCTCTCAAACTCCCTATACTCTCTTACACTCCCTCAAAATCCCCAAGATTCAAAATACATTAAACTCCCTCCAACTCACTCGTGGGCTAACCCCCTGTAGATTTCACAACAAAGAAAACCCTAGAATTTCATTACAATCAAAACCAAGCACAAAAAAAACCATGCAATAAAAGTTATACCTACAGTTGATTAAAACATGAAAGAGATCAAGTGAAAGAGGTGGAGGAGATCTGGGGTTTTTAGTTTGGAAGAGATCAGGTGAAAGAGGTGGAGGAGATATGGGGTTTTTAGTTTTTCCGTTTTGCTATCGATCATGTGGAAGAGAAAGCAAAGGTAATGAGTTACGGGGGATGGAAGGGTAATGAGTTACGGGATGGAGGGGTATTACAGTTATTAGCCACGACTCAGAGAGTCAAAGGTATGACTATCGACTCTGCGGCATTTCTACGCCTGGCCAATTTGGTTTGGCATCCCGGCCGAGATGGCCGAGATACCGCCGAAAATATTGGTTTCGGTGCGCGAAGTTCAGCTTTCAAGTCTTCTAAGCCGACCTTGAGACTCTATCTTCCCGACCTATATGAACTCCTACATTAGTTGGCGCTATCTGATTATAGATTTTTCGTGGTTGTAATAATAGTGGTTATAAAATAGGGTTCTTTTCAGACTTGTGAAAGCAGAGTTTTTTAGATTTAATAAAAATTATATACACAAAAATATTAACAATGGTGCAAGAGGTACTGGGGTTTAGGATTCCACCGAATTCATTTCTTAAGGTTCAAATAATGATTCTTTTAACAATTATAGCTCAGTAAATATATAAAATATATTGACTCTTATTTTTTCCAAGATAAATTCTCCAAATATTAGATGTAAATGTTAAGCATGAGGCATCAAATCATCTAAGCTAAGCATGCCGCATCAAATCAAATGACAACTAATTTTTTCAAATCATAATTTCAATTAAACTTAGTGCAAAAGTCATGAGAAGAATTAAATATAATTACCCAAGTGTGAAATAAGGCTTCCTCCATCACCCCAGTATTGGGGTTTAGCTCATCATAGTAAAAATGCTCTCAAAATATTTCATTGATGCTCAAAAGTGTTTTACAATGAAGAGAAATACAAGAAATTGATGTAAAACAGAACTCTGCGACCCACAGAAGGCGTCCAGAATCAACGACAGAGCTGAGGTGCTGTTGTCGTTGAAGAACTACGACCCACAAATCACAGTCGATGTTGCTGTTGATAAACGACTGCTGCTGCGAGTCCGTTCTTCGTGTTCTTCAGGCGTGTTAATGGCAGCAGCAGCAGCAGCAGGTAACTTCTCTGCAACTCCTCCTGCGCCTCTCTGCTCGCCTCCAAACCTCCCCAAAACTCTCGACAACCCTTCTAATGTACCTAACAGACCCTTTTATACTCAACAGGAGCATCGAATCTCGCCATAACTTCACATAATTCTCATTAAACCCGCTGTCCAAAAATAAACGATAGTTACCATTTTTAGAAGATTTTCACGTCAACTCTCTCCCTGCACGCTCCCAATTTCCTTCTCCACGCCTCAGCACTCTTCCTAAGCTAGCAGAACTCCCCCATGCACGCTCTAACTCCAATTATTCTTGCTTACAGTGCGTGTTGCTCTGTTTTGGTTTGGTGAATCGAACCAGGAATTCTAGCCAAATTTGATCAAACCCGATGCCCAAAACATGTTCTCTATGCCATATCACATCTCTATTCCAAAATTCAGCCATTGAATCGACGTAAAACTACTTCATTTCTTCGATCGAAAATCTCCTGAACTGTGAACAATTTTCCCGCCAAAAATCAAAATTTGAATTTTGAAGAAGACTGCCCCCTATCCGTCTCTGGAGTGCAAATAGCAAATGCCCAACTGAGATGCCCCTTAGTAATTGGGTTTCCCCTTAACCAAAATGAGAGTCCGAATAACACTTGTCCTCCGGGTGCCAAATTCAACGTTTCGAGCCAAATTTTTCAAAAATGTTTATTTCCTAAAAATACATAAAAACACAATATTAGTACAAAATTAGAGTTCCAACAATACGGACATTGAGGACAAATTAGACACAAAAATGTGTCTATCACTATCGAAATCTCATACGAAAGAAAGATACGAACTTGATAAATGTAAATTGAAGAAATATCTTTTTATATCATCAAAATGAGAAGCTTTTTCTACATCCATTTTATCTACTAAAGTTTTATCCGGTATGGCGATATTTTCGATATTTTACCGATATTTGCCGATATTCACCGAAATATTGTATATCGAACCCCGGCCGATATTCACCGAAATCTAATATTGATTACATTGTACCTGACTCAATAATGCCCGAGTTAGGGATTGCCTCTGAGTCAGATCGCGGGTCAAGGTTTGTCAACAAAATGAAACTAAATGGTCTGACTACTGACTCAACATGATTCAGGAGTTGACTCAGACCCAGACGTCGAGTCAGCTGCAAACAAACAAGGTCTTAGTAGAAACAACGATTAGAAGGGAAGAAAAAAACATATTACAGTAACCATAAAGAATGACAAAGGGCTTAATAAAGCAAGAAAAACCTAACCTAATAAACTTCATCGGTAAAACATCCACATCAGTTACCAAATAAAACCTTAAATCACTCATGAAGTTACCGTAGAACCTCAATTAAGGTTCAATGTGGATTTGGGAAAACCCTAATCTTAAAATTCTCAATTTCATGTACCCGAATCTCTTTTATCTTCCTTAGCGTTGCTTCCCTACCTCTCTTTCAAAAGTCGATAAAACCCTAACTTCATAAGCCACAATTTTCAAAAACACTAACAAATTCAATTATATTAGCGTAGCATCATAATACTCACACTCAAGAGTTGAACCTCGAAACCAAATGTCGAATGATCCGGTGTCAACAAAAACGGACGAACTAAAGAAGTAGTAACAGGGACGTTCCTGAGAAAAAATTTATCCGCAAAAATCCTTTTTTATGCCCCAAATTTTATTTTATTTTTGTTGCATCACTATATAATAATGAAAGATAACTATTTTGTTATAACAATATATAAACAAAATACTTACAAATTTTGTGGAAATATTTTTCTTAGGGGAAAAGTCGGGAATGCAACAAATCACCCTAAATTAATCAATAACAAGATTACAATTACAACTAGATTTGTGACCGGTCCTTTATAACTTGGTGTGTGCAGGCTTCGCTCTTCCCCGTGGTTATGCATTTTTTATTTGCCCCGTCTCGTGGCGATGCATCTTTTATTTGGTGTGTGTGGGGCTTTGCCCCACCCTGTGGCGTTGCATTTTTGATGTGGTGTCGCACCGTGAATACATCATATAGGTGAAGAAAAGATAGGAAATATATGTAGATTTTATTTACTTCATCCTTTTATTTTCTCGGAAACTATGTGTGAAGTATGTCGTTCTTTTTTTTCTTTATATATTAATTTGGAAAAAGAGTCATAATATATATTCGACTTCCGTGTTGAATTTGGTCTATAAAATTTCAAACACACAAAGTTAAGTCTTTCTTTTAACTTTATAATTTTTAAATCAATTATATGTTGCCAAGTGTCTTTATCATTATTCTCATTAGCAAAAGGCTTATTTCGACCAACAAAAACCAAGAATCTCCTTACCATGAATTTTATTTGTCCATGCCATTAAATTTTTCTTTAGATATATTTTCCACTTATTGTACTTTGTGTATTGTCTAATCAAGGTGTTCAAGTAGATAGTTAGATGGCCAAATATTCGATCTTTGGCGGCTAACATTTAATCATCTGCAGGTAAAGTGGTTAAGCGGTTGTGTTCGTTGACATGTATTCCTACAGTGTTGGCTAGTTTGATTTTTGCGGACCATCCAAAAGACATATATCACATTTATCCAGATACATTCTACTGTCGTCTAAAACAAGGTAGCAAAAAAGTGCCCATATTAATTATTTTTTTTTGTCTTATGGGAAATTACCAAATCCAAATCCAAATCCAAAGTTTTTTTCAGTAGTAAGTACCGGGTCGTTAGAGAGTAATCTCATAAATGTACGACATAGTTTTTACGCCGGTCTGTCGACCCTTGCACAACCCGCATTATGGCAGGTGAAAATACTTCACGCTGCACACCCCGCGAATTGTTTTTGTTTTGGACCGGATGACAATTAATCCCCGTTTAAATGGGATCCATTAATATATGTGGACTACTTACATCATGTCCTTGTTACAGAAGCTACTGGGTGTCCCCTTCACAATTTTACCTACTGCAGCGTTATAGGAGGATTCCCCCCTTTCACAATCTGCAGGTTTCATTTACGTGTTCGCGGGTTTAGGGGCAAAGGAAACAAATGAAATCGACAGGAAGAAAAGAAGTGGGTTGTTAGTCAGCGTTCCTGAAACCTACCTCTTCCACGTGGATCACCGCTCTCCATGCTTGTCTGTCCAACGCCTGCTCCGGTGATAATTTTTCTCATGTCTTTCTTTACCAAGTCATCCCACGTTAGTTTCTGCCGGCTCTCCGTTTTCGTTTACGGAAACTTACCATCATGTGATAATTTGGAAAGGATACAAAACCATTGAATTATTTATTGAACAAAAAATATAATCCATAGTGGGTCACTGATATAATAATGAACATGTATATAGAACAACCCTGTTATAGGTTCAACAAGTTTTATTAGAGGGACGACATGTCATGGGATAAAAAGGATCATTACATGGTAATTTCAAGTGCCCCTTATAAAAAAATTTGAAAAATGACTAATTAACGCTTACATTGTTTAGTGTTGATAATCTAGTTTAGTGTTAATGATTAAGTTTTACTTCAATCTACTTTATTAGGGAAAACGGTGTTTTTCTACATTCACGGTCATCTACAATTTGGATATATAAAGGACGGTGATTAGGTGTGTTTTTCCATGGACTGATCTACATTTTGGGCATATAATTAACGGTCCAAATTAACCCGTTTATTGACGGTGACTCTAGTTACTCGCATTTCTCAATGTAATATGTTTCTCTTCCCATTATTTTTCTTCACATTACTTCGCAGTGGATTCCCCTCCATAGGCGTTACGGTTCGGCAATTAATGTAAGATTAAATCTCCTTTTATGAATGAAAAAAAGATTTTTAGAGCGTTATGATGCAGGCTGTTTTCAAACAAAAGGTGTGTTCCATTCTTTTATACTGATAGAAAGTGCAGATTTATAAAGGTATGTTCCATTCTGATTTTGGTATATTCAAAGTTAGGGTTCTTCGTTCCCCATTTTTTATACTGATAAAAAGTGCAGATTTTTTTTTTGAGATGCTGTCATTTTTATTAATTCATAGATAGATGAGTATATATGTATAATAAAGCTTTTATTGGTGATGATTTTTGTTTAGGTAAGAATTTTTGGGAAGGTAATCTTTTGATTGTGCTGATGAGTTTTTCTTTTTTCTCTTTTAATCTATGCAGTAACAATCTGAGCAACAGTTTTAAAGACTACAATTCTAACCTGAGCAACATATTTCTGACGGGCTGGTCATGTAAACTACCTATCCTAATAACTAAGACAATTGTTGATTGGTGTGCTCCATATAGCAGCTAAGATTTGAACATTGTGTGAGTTTTAAATAGTAGCAAACGCTTTAAACATGAGACAAATTTTGTAATGCTTGCACCTAATTTAAATTCCGAGGTGCGTGAAATCGTAGAGACTTTTTTCGCGAGATAGATAAGCGAAAGCCAACACAGGATGTTTTCAACAAATTTGGATAGGCAATAAAAATACTCGGAGAATAATTATTTTGTGCAGGTGTAGTACTCACGGCTACGTCAGGCGTCAGCCATTGCAGCAGAAGATGGAGGGAAAATGTGATCTTGCTCAAGACGTGTGTCACCAAGTTTCTGATACAAGGTTTGTGGATAATTTATTTCGGAGGGGGTTGGTCTGGCAGAATTTGATAAGGCAATGGAGTCGAGAACTTTGAGATGGCTTGGTAGATGGACCGACTACACTACTGCGAAAAAATAATTAAAAAGTGAGATGGCTAACAAGAAGCAAAGGGTAAGTTAGTGCTAAATCGTTTATAAATTTCTTTGATTTTTTATTTGTATGACATGTAGTCTTGTTTTATGTGCAGTGAAGAAATTCATATCTCACATAAGATTTTGTTCTCATACGATGTCTACTCATACACCATATCACGTGGAAACCAACTTAGAATAGAAGCAGTGAAAGTGATATTTCATTATGTGATATATTTAACTTCAGAGGAATGTCAATCCTAGAAAATTAAAGAAACAACTTACTTGTTGTTTACGCTAAGGCAGAATTCGTGTCTGCAGTATTGTTGACTATGGCAATTAGATGAATTCCCCTAGGCGTCAGTTCACTGTCATGAACTAAAGGTTCCTTTGGTTTTGGGCCTTTTGGCTAACTATACCATAATATTTCAAACATTATGCCTATAAACATTTAACATGTTGTTGCTTTGCTGCGGTAAATAAGTTATTGAACCTAACAAGAAGCGTCCTTGCAGATGTGTTAAAGCTCTATAGGTGAGTTTCCTTCTATATGTCTTAGAGTTGTGATATATATATATATATATATATGCTTAGAGTAATTAACATTTCTAATCTATTAGGTACTCTAGGTGCTCCTATTAAAGCGCAATTTAGATCATAAATGGTCTAGACGTTGCCTAATCTATTAGGTCGGCCACTGAATGCTTAGTCTATAAATGGCTGAAATGCCATCCGGTACTGATTTAGCGTATCTTCTGCCGCGTCCCTTGAAAACGTTAATGCCTCTACTGACACCCACCTTTACTCGATAGATTAGTAGTCGTTACTTCATGAATGTACAAAATGTTTCCCATAACTCTGAGAATGTTAATGCGTCTTAGATTGTTGTAGATGATTATAAGTGCAACTTTCCACGCACAATGATACTCAATATAGTTTACATTGTCAAAATAGCAGTAGTATATGGGTACCTTTTCTATATCGGACAATAATATGGGTACCTTTTATATTGCACAACTTCCACATTTCGTATTATCATTTTTGTAATAAGTGAATGGTTGGGTATTCTGAGTAATGAATTGACTTTGGTTGATTATTTTATTAATGAGATCGTCACAGTTATTAGGGGTTGTTAATACCATAGAAGTGGTTCCTCACACATTTTGCAAGCTTGTTCGAAATACCTTAGCATATTTGATCAGGGAAGATGCAATTACTCTTGCTCCGATGAAAACTGGGCGACATGATTCTGATGCATTCTATGTATGCATTGCAGGGTCCATGGACCCTACTGATTAAGAAAAATGATTAAAATAATAAAATGATTAAATAAGAAAAATGATTAAAATAGTAAAGCGGAGCCATGGACCCCTAATGAGCATAATTGAAGCAAGAGTAGAGCCCTAAATTAAATTTGAAATGATTCAAATGAATATTTTTGGATAAAGCGTGTCTTATACTGTGTTTTATTGGCTGACCAAATTTTTTGTTTTTTTCATGGCTCATAGGTATCGACTGTGTCAGATCAACTTGGGCTGCAAGATATCGGTGCTCTTGCTGGTGATTTTAGTGGAGACTTGGTTTTTTATGATTAACTTTTATGTTTGCATATTAATTTGTTCCGTAAAGTTAAGCTTATTAATGTGCTGCCTAAAGGTGTATTACTTAAAATTGTGGAGTCTTCGCCATATGATGCAGTGTATAGTCTTATTAGGATTATTGATTTAGGTAATGTCGGGTATTGAATTGTGTCCTTCCAAATATTTCAACATTTATATATAGTTTCATAGTTATGACCTGCTTTTCGAAGGATGGTTGTCGCTTTTTTATTGTTGTTACATTTGTAGACCCTGAATAGTTTATAGTACATATTATGAACTGGGCAACATATATAAATGAAACAAATTTTTAAATTTTGTGAAGTAATGACAATAGCAATGTTTCTCTACACTGATCTACAGAACAAATCAGAATTTGTTCTAATAGGAAATATGTCGAAAGACGTTGAGAAGACACCCGTCGAGAGCCAAGGTTTCACAATAACAGACCAAAGCCCGTGCTCTAATTAACTCTAAATCAAAACAAAATCATATTTTAGAGTTTTTTAAAAATAAAAAAAATTTAGAGATGGTAGAGATGTTTTAACCCAAAGTGAAGGCCAATCTCAATCAATTGAAGAAATCATTAATACAAAACAAAGCTAGGATAAGTTTACCTTTGTTAGTGGTGGTCAGGATTTGTGGCGTTAATTCCAATATTATGAATGAAAAAAATTATGACAGGGAGGTTCAAACTCATGACCTATTTTGTCATAAGAGTGGCCTCTAACCACTGTTCCACCTTGGTTGGAATTAATAGAAAAGATAAATCAACGGTGGTGGTTTGTTCAACTTAAATATCATAATTGCTTTATTAATTAGTGTTTCACTAATTGCACATAATAAATAATCTATTCATTATAAAGTGTTTTATTAATTAGTGTTTCACTAATTGCTCATAATTCTTTAGTGTTTTCTTGATGTGGGATTTCTCGAAATTTGGTTCGAACTCATCTCCATAGTAGAGGTGTACTTTTGTTTCTGATTCAGCTCGGAGATTATAATTATAGTCTGCAAACGCAAACAGGAGACCGATTTTATTATTGCCGACGAGCTTTCTCCATGTTCTGCATACTCGTTTGCTCTGTAAGGTGGGTTCAATGGGTGACCGAGAAAGTATGTTGTCTATGATATTTGTGGGAAGTTTCTCCATGAAGATGATTTTGGTTCAAAAGCTGCACGATATTATTTCTCAACTTAAAAACCCTAATGTTGTTAAACCCTTGGGTACATACTATAGTCCCTTGGACCCTTTATATACTGGAAAAAAACGGTTCAGTCCAAAACCCCCCGAAAATTAACAGATTAGTCCATCTCGTTCCAACTAGGAACAGATTAGTCTAGAAAATGTATAAAGACACTGCTAACCTCCACACGTGTTTTATAAACACACGTGCAACGAGTGGAAACTGTTTTGTAACTGACACATTCAACGTGGATGTGACACGTTTGCTCAAAAAAAGAAATTGTACGACAAACTTTTAAATAATATAAAAATAATTAAAAACAATCTATCTTTTAAACTGCTCGTCCAAAATCGACAAACTTTATATATTTGGAAAGTATTTTCTGAGAGCTACAAAAAGAGTACACATATGACTATATAATTTACATTTTAAAAAAATTAATTTACATTTGTGTGTACAATTATGTACACCGCTGCAAAGATCCAAAAAAAATCCAATTATGCCAAACTGCCATCCTAGTCCGCACAGACAAAAAACTATCAACCATGCCAAGCTCCAGTTGGATAACATCTAGATTTGTAGAGGTAAGTTTAGCAGATAACCTGCATCGAGGAAAAAACAATGAACATAAGAAATCGCAGCTTGAAAAGAAAGTGATTATCCTTTCACCAACATCCACATAAGAAATAAAGCAAAAAATGATCAAAATAAAAAGTTAGTCGGTTTATGGTTAGAGACATAATCCATGTGGGCATTACTACACAAACTTAATATTGCTTCGAAATATCCCAGTACAGTGGTTCATTGCACTTTACTGAAAAGGAGATTACTAACATGCACAACATTAATCATACTCACACCCATACCTACTTTTTCATGAGAAGTATATTGGTGCATCAATATATTCATCCATGTGAAACATTCCTAAAACCAATCCTTCGTAGCCACAAACAAACCTACTTTTTCATTGAAAATACACTGGTGCACCAATGTGTACACCCCTGCAAAACATGCATAAAATCGATCATTCATATTCACACTCGGGCACACTTTTTCATGGGAATTATACAGGTGCAACAATGTGTACACCCCTGTAAAACATGCAGAAAAACGATCATTCATAACCACACACAAACCTACTTTTACATGGGAATGACAGAGGTGCACCAATACGTACACCGCTTCAAAACATGCATAAAGATTATCATTCACATCCACACACAAACCTATTTTTTCATGGGAATTACTTCCCACGGGTGCACCAATATGTACACCGTTGTAAAACAAGGGAAACCTACTTTTTCATAAGATTTACACAGGTGCACCAATATGTACACCCCTGTAAAACATGCACAACCCCAATCATTCATATTAACAATCAACAAGTGTACAACTATATACACATTAACTATCTACATGTGTATAATTATGTACACATTAGGAATCAATATGTTATTTCATTAAACGAAGGTTGTACTTATCAAATTTAACTAAGAAAGCCTAAAGCACACAATCATGTTATTAGTTAGGACCAATATTGACGTAGGAATCATCAAGGGAACCAAAGTATACAACTAGAATAAATACATTGCACCGCGTTGCATCATCTTGTACAATTATATACACAATTATATACACGCCTACAAAATGATCCGGTCTTTCCATGTCTCCCCCTGAGTAAACACCACATATCATATTAAAGATGTAAACAGAAAATAACAATTAAATCTAAAATAAAAGATTCTTGTATAGTAATAAGCATGTTTACAATTATGTACACATCAATAATTAACACATATATGATTATGTACACATTAATAATCAATAGGTGTACAACTATGTACACATATTGTCTACACGTCTATCCAAAACATATATACCCAAATGATCCTATCTTTCCATGTCTCTCCCAACTATCATTAATGGCCAAAGAGAACTTACTGCTAATGTTCCTGCGGACATAATAACAATAAATTGAAGGGCTGAACAGTAAAAAGCTTCAGGACAAGTAACAAAGAGTTTTAAATGGAGTTGATGTTAATGTGTACACACTGTTCGTTTATGAACATAACTGAAAAGTGGTCAAAACATAGAGATTTATTAACACAAACCTAAATGTAACAAAGAAAAATAGTCACCCAAGAGCTAGGTTTTACTCACATCAAAAGATAGAAGTTGGAGCCACACCAGAAATGCAAGGTTAAAGTGATAGTACATGGGACACCTGAAAACAAATAAAATTTTACATAAGCCCTATTGTTAAAAATTTATCATCTTAAAAATCCCCTATTGTTAATAAGATAATTTACTTCTGTCACTCACGTCAAGCACCAATACTATCACTTGTCCTTGCAGAAGTAGCATCCGAAATTACTTGAGCTAAACAATTTGACAAAATTTCCTTAACCCAAGACCCTATTTCTAAAGCTACCATGAATCTTTCACATTAATGACAAGAAGTCATGGATCTCCACATGTGTACCAGTTTGTACACCCCAATTATTTACGCAAGCATAAGCTTATGAAGTCGTTTCTTTCACATGTACACCCTAATTATTTTGTGTACCAGTTTATACATCCCATTAATATACCCCAAACATAAACTTATAGTCATTTTACGAAAAATAATATTGCAGGAACCGTAAAATTCAATAAAAATATAGATTTGATAGGATCCATAAAAATCAAATACCTACATACTAAACTCACCAGCTTATAACCTGGTGTGATCTTGAGGTTGTGTCATTTAAGGAAGTTACACCCACTTTCCTTTTAGATGCAAATAAAAATAGTGGTAAATACGACAAACTTGTATATTGCCAGATTATTACAAGTGTAAGTGTAATGCTAGTTGAGCTTATATACCTACACAAAATATTAATTAAGCTCCTTAAATGATCATTGCCCCTCACTACTTTTTCAATCATCTATTCAACGATAGTCCCTTTCTACATTCAGAATAAAGGATAGAAAATGGTCATGTACAAAAAGAAATAGTGTTTTAAACTTTCTCAGATAGTATCCTAAAATTGGTACAAATCCATATTTGGTATCACAATCATGAACAAGCAGGTACACAAGTTTTAATTAGTACTTGAAACATTCTAAGAACTACTCAATCTTGTAACAACAGTAATAATAAGAAACTTCAAAATGAACCATCGTATACCTCAACATCTCCGGTTTTGATTGTAGCGGAAAAAATAATCCATATAACCCAACTTTCCTGAAATTTCAAGTACTCATTTATAACTTTACCCGAAAATTCATAACATAATATATATAGAGAAGAAAAAAAATCCGAGGACTTTAATTCCATTCTACATAAGGAAAAAAAAAAGATGATTCTTATTTTCCGATCGAGAGCTAGAATTAAGAATGAAAATCTACTGTATAATTTGAGGAAGAAGAAAAAACCTTCTAATGCTTCTTCTCAATCTCCTTTACGTCTATGTTTTATTTAATTTCTCCTTCAAAATTTCGAAGACCCAATCCAATAGTTCATTTTTGCGAAATCTCCAATGAAATTGTTGAACTGATATATTTGGTTACCCTATCTATTGGATCATATTTTTTTATGATCAATTGTAATAGAAGCAGACGAAGGGAAGGAGGTAGAATAACAAGAAAACCTAGATCTATTTTCTCTGCAACTGATTTGTTTCTCTCTCTACAAAACATCAAAAACATTAAAAGGATATTTAGGGTAATAACAATAACTGAATTTTTCTGGATCTGTAATATTTTGGACTAACTCGTATAAAAATGGATTAAAATGTCACCGTATTTACAAATTTGAATTAACGAGTACCAGGCCTAAGATGGTAGGACTAAAGCGTCCAAAGCCCACCAACTTTGAGACTAAACGTCAATTTCTACTTCTATATATATAGATAGAGGTAACTTAGTGTTATACGTAGAAAGATCAACTTGCCATATATGGACCGATCCACGTAGGGGCCAAGAGCCATAGTCGGACATGCATGTTATTTCATTATAGCTTTATGCTTTACCATCGGGATGTCCCGAAGTTTCAATTTTGCAAAAGTATTCCATAAATACTTTGACATAGAGAGGAACAATATGTACGTACATATGAAGGTGATGTTGTGTAAAAGCTTTTGTTAGTGTAATACTGTAAAACATTAGATGTCTAGTACAAGAACTCGGTATGCGTTGTCTGCACCCCTACAGTCCAGGTGACAAACAAACACATTGTTCATGTGTACATGCAGAAAACTGATTAACAGTAGTTAGTTGCGAATCTTGCAGTAACTGAAGACCCATAAGAAATGTAAAACTGATCAAGGCCAGTTGTAAAATTACGAGAGTTGTTATAATCATATTAGCACATTTGCCAACCCCTACAACTTATTAAAGGCGATCGTATGAAGGCATAATAAGGTTAATAAAAAGGTTTAAATAAAATTAGCATTCCAATTAGAAATTCCTTCAAGCACGAAAAACAAGTAGACGTCTATTAATAAGAAATTATATGTTTCTGGACCAACGAGCTAACTTTGAAGCTTAATGGATGGATATTGAAGCAAAATCACATAGAAGGCTAGTAAATGAAACTAATTAACAAAGGCGCAACCGCTTTTCTACCCTCCTCCTTTTACTCCGTACAGTTAAGCTATTATGTCTTAGATCTTCTAGCGAAACAAGCGTGTTCATGTGAGGAATTTCCTGAAGGCATGATAAAACAATACCATTGCCATCCCAATGCTTAGTTAAAGTTGATGTATTATTGTCATAGCAGTATAGCTTCTCTCTTTTGTGCCACAATAGAACTTCATTGCTCTTTGTAATTGTGAATGGCTTGTAATCGTAGATCCCCTCCGACTGTTTAATTTTTATACTAAAGTCTCTACTCCAACTCCAACTGTGGTCGTAATACTCTCCTCGTGTCACTCTGGCTCGCAGTATCCTTATAGGCCTTCCTGTATCCGTGATCCTTTTCTTTAACCCCCATATATCTAGGGTTCGAACACAAACTCTATAATGAATGACACACAAATTCACCCCTAACAACATAAGTCTAAAACTGTCAGGTCCCTTGGCATAATCAAAAGTAGGTAATGAGACGTACTTGATCTTCTCATTTACCAGATCGAAGGCGACAATCTGATACATATGTTGTGCTTGCGGACTTTCTCGCCAGCCCAGTGAATTGCTCCATTAGCAAAGATGCCAGACGAAAAGAATTCGTAAGGGATTTTTTCTTTTGCTCACCACCTACTTTAAAAACATAGAGTATATACCTCCACCTGTCCCTGTAGTGCATACATCCCAGGCGAACTGATTCTGACAACTTTATACTCATTGGTCAAAGGAATGTATCCAAATCCAGCTTCTTGCCACGCGGGATATGTTGCTTCAGTTAAGCCCGGAAGAGAAAGAAATTCTCCTGTCAATGGATTTCAAATACCAGAAGGAATAGTTTCGTCTCGGTACGATTGAAGACAAACCAAACTGTTACATGAACCAACCATGTTGTCACCCCCTTCGTAATTGTAGTTTACACGGTCTAACTTTTCAAGTGTTTGGTTGGAGTAGGATTTCTCAAGACCTACTTCATATTGATCTCCATAGTAGAGTTGTACTTCCGTTTTTGATCCAAGTTAGAAGAGAGTTTTTGGTGAATGCTTCCACACTTGTTATATGCAGAGAGCAGTTCAATTTATATTAAACACTTTCAATAATCTGTTACATATTTTGGTAAAGAATCAAAGACTGAGCATGCCAGTAATGTAGGCTTTAGAATCTGAAACAATACTAGGTCAAGAGACTTGGTGTACAGTCTTTCTAGCAGAGTCTTCAGGAGTTGGATTAACACCTCCCCTCAAGTTGTACTGCAGCTGGCGAAGTTGCAACTTGCTACGTAAAATATGAAATCTTGGTGATGGAAGCCTCTTAGTAAAGATGTCAGCAACTTGATCCCGTGAACTGATGAACCTGACATGAAGTAGACCAGCAGCCACACGTTCACGGACAAAATGATAGTCAATTTCAATGTGCTTTGTGTGGGCATGGAAAATGGGATTTGAAGTTAAGTACGTGGCTCCTAAATTATCACACCAGAGTAATGGAGGTGAAATTTTGAAACCAAGCTCCTGCAGCAAGGATTGGATCTAGATTATCTCTGAAGTAGCTATTGCAATTCCACGATATTCTGCTTCAGTACTGGACTTTGATATTGTCTTCTGCTTGCGTGCGCTCCATGAGATCAAGTTGCCTCCAAAATATATACAATATCCACTAGTTGAGCGTCTGTCATCCAAACTACCAGCCCAGTCTGCATCGGAGTATGCCTGCAAAGAGAAGTCTGAGGAAGAACGAATATGCAGACCACAGTTTACTGTATTTTTAAGATAACGAATAATCCTTTTGACTAGTTCCCAATGCTCTTCAAATGGGTCATGCATGTATTGACAGACCTTGTTAACTGTCACAGAGATATCAGGTCGCGTTAAGTGCAGATATTGCAGTGCACCCACAACACTGCGATACAATGTCGAATCATGAAACCTTTTTGTACCTTGCTTCTGAATTTTCACATTTACTGCCATAGGTGTGTTTACCGGCTTTACCCCATCTAGCTTTGTCTTGCGCAGAAGGTCTGCAACATACTTACGCTGTGATAGAATCAGTTCTGAACCCTGTCTTAGGACTTCAACCCCCAAAAATAAAGAAAGATCACCTAAATCCTTTAGTGCAAACACAGCACTGAGATCTTCAATCAAGCCAGAGATCTCAACTGGATGTGAACCGGTCACTATTATGTCATCAACGTAAACTAAAACGTACAATGTGGACCTTGTGTTTGACGAATGAAGAGAGAACTGTCAGCTATTGAACCCTTAAACCCCAACTGGACCAGGTAGTTGCTCAGTTTTGAAAACCACGCTCTAGGCGCCTGTTTAAGGCCATAGAGTGATTTGTGCAGCTTGCAGACATGGGTTGGATGCATCTCATCTACATACCCCTGAGGCTGCTGCATATACACATCCTCTTCCAGGTCTCCATGAAGAAAGGAGTTCTCCACATCCAGTTGTTTGATATCCTAGTTGCGCATTACAGCAATTGACAGCACAAGGAGAATAGTGCATGGCTTAACCACTGGTGAAAAGGTTTCACCATAGTCACTTCCCAGCGGTTGGTTATATCCCTTGGCAACTAGACGTGCCTTTCTCTTGTTGATTGAACCATATGGATTCTATTTAACTCGATACACCATTTGGATCCCACCACATTCATACCTTTTTCGTATTTCACCAGAGAGTATGTGACATTCTTAATTAATGCATTGATCTGAACATCCATTGCATCCCGCCATTCTGGAATTTTCCTTGCCGCCGAGAAACAAGTTGGATCCATGAAATCTTCATCATGTAGAAGATGCTTGGACGCAGTCAAGCACAATTTTTGAATAAGCTTGTGTATACCGGCTTTTGCTCTTGTGACCATTGGATGTGATAAAGTTGTACTCTGGACTTCGTCATGTATAGATGCAGATGAAGCTGGCAGAGTTGAAGCAGTTGCAGAAGCCGAAGTTGCTGGACTTGCCGCAGGGGAGATGGTTGCATCAGAGTAAGCCAAACTTTCTGAGGCCGATGCTGAAAGATTCACGTTGTCTGATGTATGTGTGGCAGGAGGCTGTGAAGCGATACCCTGAATTACAGTAGCGTTTCCTATTCCAAATGGATTCTTAGAGAAAATACTTGTGCTGGATTGTACAATACTTGGATTTGGCACTGGGGATTGATGCTTGAGAGGCAAGAATGGGAATGTAGCTTCCTCAAAGCGCACATGTCTAGAGATATAGATTCTATTTGTTTCTCTGTGTAAACACATGTACCCTTTATGTGCGTTGTTGTAGCCTATAAAAACACATTGAATTGACCTAGGTTCAAGTTTATCTTTATTATATTGCCTTAAGCAAGGATATGCAAGACATCCAAAAACCTTCAAGAAGGAATAGTCTGGTAGTTTGTGGAACAACAGTTCTAATGGTGTTTTTGAGTTTGACACAGAATTTGGTAGCCGGTTTATAAGATAACATGCAGTAACAAAAGCATCTGCCCAAAAAGACTAGGCATATGAGCATGAAACAGTAAGGCCAAACCAAACTCTGTCACATGTATGATTCGTCGCTCTGCCAAACCATTCTGAGGTGACGTGTGAGGACATGAAAAACGATGCTGAATGTCAGACTCATTTAAATAGGAAGTAAATTTTTGATATTCAAGAGCATTATCAGATTGGAAAATTTTTATTTTATGACCAGTGAGATTCTCAACTTGTTTGCGAAAGAGAATAAAAGTCTGTAATGCATCAGACCGTAGAACTAGGGGAAAGATCCATGTATAGTGGGAATAGACATCCATAAACAAAATGTAATATTGAAAACTTGTTCTTGATAAGGAGGGTGAGACTCATATATCGGAAACAACTAAGCTCAATGGCTTATTATAAACTGTTTTACTTAGAGAAAAAGATAACTTCTTGCTTTTACTCACATGGAAAGAATGACAGAAGCCAAAGTTTTTATTTGTTACTGGAAGTGAAAATTGATGACATATTTTGGACACAGTGCTAAGCATTGGATGTCCTAGTCGCTGGTGCCAAAGAGGAAGTGTATAGGTCACCATAGCTTCAGGTTTTATTGAGTGCTGAATCAATCTACCCCTTCAAACATATAAAGGCCATTCTTGTTAAACCCTCTAAGCAGCATTATCCCCGTGCGCTTGTCCTTTACAACAAAGAAACCAGCATGAAACTCAAAATAAACATTATTGTCTCTACAGAATTGTAATACATACAACAAGTTTGTCTTGATTTTAGGAACATGACATATATGATTCATTGCAAAAGTGCGGGAATTAAACGTAAAAGATGCATTACCAACATTGGAGATTTCCAGTTCATTACCATTGCCTACATGAACCTGCTTAGTGCCATTGTATTCATGAGGATTGGACAGATTTCTCATGTCAGAAGTGAGATGGTGAGTTGCACCCGTGTCTGTCACCCACTGATTCCCAAACTGGTCTCCAGGTAAAGCAATATAGGCCTGCGCTGAACGCTGGTTGTTGGTTGTGGGTTTGTCGTAGCGAAACCAACATCTGTCTCCAAGATGGCCCTTCTTCTTACAGATCTGGCACTTTTCAATGAACTGAGGAGGTCTCTGATTCTGCTGCTGACGATCATTCATATGATTGTTGGAATATGGATATTTTTGTTGGACTTGATTCTTCCGTTGATCACCTCTGCTTGTAGAGGGAAAGTTTGTGACAGCTACATTTGCTACTGGAGACTGCAGTGACGACAACTGAGACTCTTGGCGCATGTCATAGGTGATCAGATGAGAGTAAAAGGTATCGATAGGCATATCCTCAACAGTGCTTAAAGCAGGGACAATAGGATCATAGCTTTGGTTAAGGCCATTACTAATGGCTTGTTTCTTTTCATTTGTTGTTACAGCACAGCCAGATTCTGCCAATTGAGCAAACAAAGCTTTAGCATCATTCAAATAGGTTTTGAGAGTTTTGTTACCTTTTGGCATGTTGTGCAGCTGCTTTTTCAGATTCATCTGATGATGAAAGGTTTTTGGTGCATATTCGGATTCTAGTTTATCCCAGACATCCTTTGCAGTTGTTAGGTGAGCTACATTGCTCAAGACTTCAGGTGTCAGAGTTGAATTGAGCCATCCAACTATGAGAGAATCCTGATGCTCATATGCTGTAAACGCAGGGTTTATATCTTCACTTTCAGGTAACGTCTTTGCAGGAACTTGTTTTGTTCCATCTACAAATCCACTGAGATCATAGCCTTTTAAGATTGGTTTGAACTGTGCCTTCCAGAGGATATGATTTGTTTCTGTGTGTTTTAACGTGACAAGGTGATGAATCTGCACCTGTCTTAGGGTATTTGTTGTCTCTACCATGAAGTTGTTTTGGGTTTTTTTGTTGTTGTTTTGAGCGGAAGATGGCTTGGATCAGGCTGATACCAAGTTAGAAGAGAGTTTTTGGTGAATGCTTCCACACTTGCTATGTGCATAGAGCAGTTCAATTTATATTAAACACTTGCTTCCACACTTGCTATGTTCTAGATGACCTATTATTATTAAGGTTTGCATATACGAACAGAAAACCAGTTTTGTTTTTACCGATGATGTCTCTCCATGTTCTGCATACTCGTTTGCTCTGTAGAGTGTCTAAACGATCTAAACGAGAAAGTATGTTGTCTATGATATCTCTGGGAAGGTTCTCCATGAAGATGATGGTGGTTCAAAAGCTGCGGATTCGGTCTTGGTTTTAACTCTCGAACCCTAATGAGTTGTTAATGAACTCCTCCTTGGATACAGCATTGCAACGGGCATTGTACTTCTTTTTATAGATAGAGACGAAAATGGGTCGGCCCAGTAAAGGTACATAGGGTCCCAAGCCCGCGTTACTTTCACTGCAAAAATTTGAACGCACGACAGAGAAAGAATTGGAACGATTTTTTGAGGACCATGGTTTTTTTTTTGGGACCATGGTTTTATTTTGGGTAAAGACATTAGAAGTAAATCTAGGTCACCCCTTATCTAGATATTTATATTAATACCTAAATTACCCTCCTGATTAATTTTGGGTGATGATTAGTTAGTGTTAATAATAGTTAGTGTAATGATTAGTGAGATGATTAAGTTAAAGATAATTAGTGAGATTAAAAAATCATATGTAAAGAAGTAGAATTATTGAGAGAGTAAAGTTATAGAAGATGAAGAAGGAAAACATGAAAAACGATGGATTTTACCAACCACAACCGGAGGAAGGGTATTTGGCTACCTAGGTATGCTTCAAACTTAGATAATGTTGGTTGAATTGCTCCAAACTTTCAAAAAAATGAAATTTTTTATGTAGATTTGGGCCAGTTCGGTTACCATATGTCAAGAACATGTAACCGAACACACCTGAAAGTATAGTTCGGTTACGTTTTCCAAACACGCAGGTTACCTAACTCGCTCATTAATGGAGGTTTTGGTCGTACAGTGTAATGTTCGGTTACCTAGGATAAAATGGTAGGTAACCGAACTTTGAACTTAACAATTTATTTGGGTACATCTTGTGTGTTCGATTAGTTCGCAAACTTCAACGCAACCAAATTTCCAAACGAACTGCTGGTTAAAAGTAACCTAGTGTTAGAAGTTCGGTTGGTTCGCAAACTTCAACATATTTTGCGAATCAACCGAACTGGGCTTATATATGAATATATGCAATTAGGCAAACGTTCGGTTACTACGAAATTTATTTCTTGGCGAATTAGGTAGAGTTCGGTTACGAAGTTTCAAAGGTAGAGTTCGGTTACAAAGAAAACTTAACATTTTTGCGAACGAACCAAACTTGTGTACTTCTCATTATTTTCGTAAACTAAAGTTCGGTGATATCCTTATTTTGCGAAGGAACCGAACTTATGGACTTGTGTTGTTCTAATACAAGGAGTTCGGTTAAACGTATTTTTTTGCGAATCAACCGAACTCTGAGTTCGGTTAAGAAAAAGTTAATTCGTGATAACCGAACTTGTCTCTGAAAAAAAAACCTCCATTAAACCTCTCTGCAACTTCCATTTTTAACTCACTTTAATGATTACTTCTCATTTATTCAACCAAAAATGAATGACAAGTAATGGGTTTGTGAGAATATCTTTGTTAATGTTTTAAATTAAGCTATATATATATATAGTGGTGGTGGTGGTAATCGGAGGAGGTGGTGGTAATCGGTGGTTCGTGGTGGTGATAATCGGGGATGGTGGTGGTAATCGGCGGTGGTGGGCGGTGGTGGTGGTGGTAATCGGTGGTTGGTGGTGGTGATAATCGGAGGTGGTGGTGGTGGTAACCGGCAATGGTGGGAGGTGGTGGTGGGAGGAGGTGGTGGTTATATACATAGATGGTTATTGGGTTGGTTTTAAATTAAATTAGATTAAGAGTAGGTTAGTCATTTCAATGATTTAAGACACCCCTTATAATTATAGGGAAGGTGGCCTAATAAAATTATGGTCCCCTCAAAAAAATCATGGTCCCTAAAAAATCGTTCAAGAATTGCTCATTCTCCTACTAATTAAAGGTGCAATAAACATTAGATTCCATGTTGGAAAACAAAAAAAGAACAAGAACAAGATTCGTGTAACTACCAAATTCTTATGATCTTAAAAATACTTAAGCACTAGCTTATAAGATAGGGAAGAAGTGTTTTTAAATGATCATGCCACGATCGAAGTACGCAGTACTGATAACGTGTTCTTTCGGTACGGCTGCGGTTGTCTTTTGAAATGTGGAACCCTCGATTTTACCAGATACCTCGTCCAATTTAAGGCATCTTCTATTTCTTGATTTTCTCTACAAAACCATCCACTTGTAAAAGCATGCCTCAATCTGTCACGGAAATTTCCAATATAAATGCAAAATAATTGAACGTTCATGATCTTTAAACCTCTTGAAAATAATATAGCATGCAAATAGCAATATTGATTATCTAAACCCTAAGTTTTCATGTCAAACTCGTCATAGTGGATTCAACAATCATTATATCATTATTCAAACTATCAATTATTTTTTTTAAAATCGTGAAGAAAAATAAATAAATAAAGGTGAACAGAAAATAACTTACCTATCTTTGGATGATCAATGAAAACAAGAATTGAAGTATGCAGCAATTCCTTATCAACCAAAGAACAAACCCTTTAAAGCAGTTGAATTGATTAGACTCATGATGATGACAAATCAAAAGGAGAAAAATTATGGGGGTTTTGTTCTTAGAGAAGAGGAAGAGGTAAAGAAGCGAGTGTTTGAGATTTTTACAAGAGATATGTATAGGAGAGTTTGTCGGTTTATGTGTAGACAACCAAAAGAACGCTATTCAGATTAGTGTTGCACACTATTCACAATTGAAATGACGATGGTATCAAGTACACTACAATCTTATCGATATCAATCTATATCTGATACCTTGTGTGATCTAATGTAGACCAAGACTATCAATAAGATGACAACAACAAGGTATACTTGGTATGTGCCGAAACCAAACCTAACTATAGGGCTCAACCGAAGTGTTTGATTAACATACAAATGCAATTATAATTCAGAAATTAAAGTAAAATCACTCAACAAGATTTTGTTAACGAGGAAACCGCAAATGCAGAAAAACCTTGTGACCTAGTCCAGTTTTGAATACTCTCAGAGTTAAGCCGCTATACAAATACTACTACCAACTTCGTATAGTTGAGACCAAGTAAACTACCCCAGTTACCTAGTTTCCTCAGTATTGTTAGAGCACTGCTCGGTCGAACTCACAAGCATTGTTATCTCAAGATTATTTGTCAAGTTTAGTTGATCAAAACTATATACTTGACTTGTAGTCTACTTATAGCTATGTCTCGGATTAGGATATAAGTGTATAGTTGATCTTTAGAATTCACGACGTTCACCAATTGAAGTAGAATATACTGAAGAGCTTGGAGGAACTTCATCAACAAAAGGTATGTGGAGACTTAAACTTATCTACCACTCAGAAGTATATTATATTTTATCTTCTAAAGAGACTTAGTGGTATAGCTATATAGACTTTTACATTATACACATTTGATATGTCAAGCCGAGTTTATCTCGCTTATCTATTTCTCGAAATAAGTGTTGGAAGTTTTTTCTTTAGATATGTTCATCGTATTCTTGACGAGTTTGATTGGAAAACATTCATTTGTTGCAAATTGAATATTAAGCTAAAAGATGATCATGTGAAAACTACATTGAACATCTTACATAATTTGTATGAGACGGTCATTTGATGTAATCTTGGGAAGTTTCGTATTGATCATTCGATCACTTGATAATTACTTGAAGCTAATGGTATGTGTGAGATTACCATTGTCGTCTTCTAAGGATGTTTAAATGATTAAAATAAGAGTTTAGAATGATTACTCATGTCTGGATACAACACGGTATGCATACCCTGTATGCGAATTGTAATGTGATGATTTAGGTCCGGAACTTTGGTTTGCATACTTAGTATGTGAATGAATTTACCTGAGAAGATCCGAAACTCTTGTTTGCGTACCTAGTATGTGAATGGGTTTACCTGAGTTTGGTCCAGAACGGTTGTTCGCGAACCGGGTTTGTGAACGGCTTGACTAGGCCAAGGACTGGAGTTGTTGTTCGCGTACCCAGTTTGCGAAAACAGCGGTTAAGTGCTAAAATCGGTAATGTATGATTCTCATACTCATTAACTAAAGCATTTATGATTTAAGGAATGTGAAAAGACGAGGGTACCCAAATACACCACAATCTTTTAAATATCTACTTATAAGTCCTCTTACCGACAGTAATCGTCTATGGACAAAGTCGAGACAATACAACAAATCGGTATTCACACTTCATGTGATTGTCTATGGATACGAGATCCAGATAATACCACTACCAAAGTGTGATACTTGATAATAGGTTCGGACTTAACAAAACTGTATAGGATCACTCTCAAGTATTGTGGAGTTAACGTTTGTGTATTTTACTTCTAATTATAATAAAAAATATATAATTACGGAAATAGAAAAGTAAAAGACACGGCAATATTTTGTTAACGAGGAAATCGCAAATGCAGAAAAACCCCGGGACCAAGTCCAGAATTGAATACTCTCAGAATTAAGACGATATACAAAATCTAAACCAACTTCGTATAGTTGAGACCGAGCAACTTCCCCTAGTTCACTCAGTTTCCTCAGTATCCCTGCGCTTCCGACTTCGATGAGTGCACGCACTGGAATAATTCCTTTGGATTGTATTTCAAATAGTAAAGGAACAACTGTATTGATTCTTTAAGATAAATATATCTCAAGTCTTATGCAAAAGCTTTTCCATTTAAACTAATAAACTCATTTGCCTGGTTAGATCGATCAATCCAATCTCTATCACCGAAGTAATAAGATTCGGATTTGTAACAATCAAAATAGATTTCAAGAGAACTATTAGGCGTTACCGATCTCACGCAATTATCAATCGAATAAATCCGATTCTAGTTGGATCCCAACCGATCAAGGTTTGTGCAACACACAAAGATATGAGAAACAATAAGAAATCTTCTTCGTATTCAAATCTTCAAAACCTGCATAACACCACTTGAATCTCTTGTGATCAATCACACACAGAATGGAGTTTGTTAACAATGGATTATCACAAGATGTCTTTAGATCTACAAACAGGTCCAAATATCCCGTCGATACTTCGATCTAGTTCGAGTGAATCTTATATCAAAAGAAAAAATTCTCAAGCATAAACAAACTAGGTGCAATCAAAGTTTCAATAATCGTTAGTCAACTAAATCAATTAAAAACTAATACCACTGCAATTACCTAATTTCCCACCAACGGTACTTGTAGAGCTTCTTGATCCCACGGAAGTCTTTAAACGAGCGGACGTAAGAGATTTCGCCTAATTAAGATACTTTCCTCTCCGGATAGATGGCTCCACCAAAAACAAATAAAAGATTAAGTTTGCCTGGATTTTAGGATAGTTAATTTGCTAGAAATTCAAACTTAGGTATTTATAGACCAAGGATGTTCGGACACCAAGGAATTTCCAAAACCGAAATTATTCTCAAGATATGCAATGAATGGTAAAATTAGGTTTTCCTAATTCCAATAAATGCTTGTCCAATATTTCTGAAATCTCTCAATAGAAAATCTCCCATTAGTAAATGCATATTACTAATTTTTATTCTCTAAGATATGCATTTAATTGTCGGTAATTAAAGAATATAAAACAACCTTAATTAAAAGATTCTTAATTTATTTAGGCACAGGATCTCCTTAAGTACTAAGGAATATCTTTGAACAATAAAAGATAATAGTTATTGTACGTGTTCAAAGTATGTTGATATCTTTTCTCTGTAAATCCTCTTTCATATTTATAATCTTGGAATCGGTTATACCACACTTCCAAACTAGTTTAGAATTGGTTCTCCTGTATTCCAAGACTACTATGTGATTGATAAAATATCAAATCACACATGGGTTCAATCGGTTCTACCAATGAAGGCTCAGTTCTACCTTAATTATGGAAATACTTGTGATCGTTCACACAAGTTACCAGGATCGGTTACATCAATTACCAGGACCGGTTACCATATACTCATGGTATTGCTTGTGATCGGTCACACCATTTATCAGGATCGGTTACACCAATTACTAGGACCGGTGACACCAATTATAAGGATCGATTACACAACTCTCTGTGATCAGTCACACCAATCATAAATATCGATCATACCATCTCATGATGATTACTCAAGATCGGTTACACTAATTAATGAAAACTAGTCACACCAAATCATAAGTCATGCATTGTGATTAGTTATACCAAGATACATAACAAAGTTACTATCGGTTCTACCATCTCACACATATTGGTAATCCAAAGATTTGCAATGAATAGTCGTACCAATAAGCCTAGTGATTTCCTTTTCGATTCATAAAACAAGTTCATGAATATACTTCTTTTAAACAAATGTAAAGCATTGTTTTCTAGGATGAAATCTTCACCATAACTCATTTACATAATCATAACAGCATATATAAGATTATGTCGATGTGATATCTACGAAGTTTAAAAGATAAGATTTATAATTCGTAGTCTAATTCCCTAATACTATGATCATATGATCATGTCTCACTACTAGAGTAATATATCCAATACACAGCTTCGCAGTTATGTTTTCAATAAAGCACGACTTGAAAGATACGTTAGGAATGAAAAGTTCAAGTCAATATTACTAACCTCAAGAGGAAGGATGATGTCTTCGTTTTAGTTCGTTACTTCTTCACGTTATTCAGGTCTTCGAGTAATACTTGTATGTCTCAACATTCCTAAACTTTCTAGTCTAACCTAAACGAAGTTGTCTCTAGTAAATAATCAAGGGACTCTTAGATGAGTTTTGACACACTAAAATATGACAACCAAACTTGACATGCCGACGCTTGGTGATTCAACGGATCTATGCTCTAACAAAATGAAAATTAACTTTGGAAACTGTGGCTTAATATTCATGAATTGATTCTTGTAAGTAATTTGTACGATTACGAATCAAACCGACTTCTTTTCAATTTTTCATGAATTTTTTTATGAGATAGTAAAAAATTGAACAACTCTATTTGTAACATAGTTAGATTCATTTGATTACCTATCATGATTGATTGATCACCATGGAAGTGTTAAATGAATATGGTTAAGTCAAAAGTGTTAATATGGATAACTTCGGTTAACTATTATTGAGCCAAAAATATATACACTTTTGGGTAGGGTTCATCCATATCTAAATATAAGTATATTTCATTTGTGTGTAACAAGCTAAGACAATCTGACAGTGGAGATTGATTGCTTGATTTCTAAGCAGACTTAGCTTGAATCTTAAATCAGGAGTTCATCTAACGGTGAATACCAATTGCTTTATTACTAAGATGAACCTAGATTTGATTGTAAGAAACCCTGATTTAAAAGACTATATAAGGGAGAACTTTTGGTAACTGGGAAACCTAATCCCGATACATTTGTGTGTCCTTGTTGCAAACTATAGTCGATTCTCCATTAACCTAGGGTTTTCCAAAACCTATACTAGGTTAATGACTTGAAGACTTCATTTGGGATTCGTGAAACCAGATCCAACTATTTTTTATGGAGTTATGTATTCTGATCTTACTTGTTCTAGCGTATTGAGTTTTATCTTCTCCAAGATTTATTCGAGAATTATCTTCGATAGGTAAGATATAAAAACTAATTACAACAGTTCTTCGTCCCAGACTCTTGTGATTCCGCAATAACTTTTTTGTTAATCAGTTGGGTTATTATGAGGTGACTAATATTTCTAGGCTTCTTTGAGTTTCCTATTCACTTGATTTATCTTAAGACGGAAAAAAAAAAATCAAGAATAGACAATTATGTGGGAGACAAATTAGTTTATAAGTCTTCAACTTTGAGTCGTAGCAACTCTTAGTTGTGGATGAGATCATCTAAGGGAATCAAGTGCGCAGAATCTGACGTGGTTCTAGAAGTGTAAGGAACGTTATTGTACCTTAATCAATATGAGACTTGGTTAGGGATCAACTATATTCCAGTCCGAAGTTAACTTGTAGTAGGCTAGTTCTGTAGCGGTTTAATACAGTGTGGTGTTCAAAGCTGGACAAGGTCCCGCGATTTTTCTGCATTTGCGATTTCCTCGTTACAAAATTTTTGTTGTATGTGTTATTTCTTTTCCGCATTATATTTATTTATATAATTAAAATGTCACAGGTTGTGCGTAGTTCAATCAGTTGATAAATCCGACCTTGTTTGTTGGATAAGAACTTGATCGACACTTGGACATTGGTCTTTGGTATCGTCCAAGTTATTCTTGTTTCAATCAGTTTCACATATTTCTATCTTGTTGATTTTTTGATTGAATAGAGAAAGAGATACAACTTTTTGATATCTTTCTTGATTGAGCTCGCTTTATAAGTTGGTGCTCTCGGAATAATATTGGAGTTCGTCCATACAGATTGCCGAACGAATTATTGGGTGGTATGGTTAGACCCCCGGGTTGTCAAGTATACATGCGACTACAACCAGTCTAGCCAATACACGCAATCTTAAATTAGAGTCCACTATCTTATGTTGCTTCTGCTTCTGTGAAGATGTAAAGCACTCAACTCTTTTTGATCGTCTTCTGAAACAGTAAAGGCTTAAATTTTTCGGTAACCAATATTTCAATCTCAAGAAGTAAATCAGAGGTTATGTGTTGAGTTCAATAAATACTCTTCTGTTTAATCCAATTAACTCCTTTGTTGGGTAAGATCTACCAAGATTTATCAAGATAACCAAATCTAAGTATACAAACTATCAGTTTTTGATACTGAAGAATACCAACAAATGACAGTTTGTCGATCTACTATGACTAGCAAATAAAATGTCTATCAAAATATAAACAAAGTCTAGCCGGATCCCGCCGAACAAGTGTGTTCACAAAGTTAAATCACAAAGATACAAAACCAAAAAGAAAATCTTCATGTCTTCTTCAGTACCTGCATAAACAAACTTGATCCCTTGTGATTGATCGTGCATAGAAAGAAGTCTGTAAATAGTGGATGATCATATCGTCGGAACTAAAAAGATATATGAACTCCCGTTAATCCTTGATCTAGTTCGAGTGACCTTATACCAGAAGAGAAGGTTCTCAGAATAAACAAACTAGGTGCAATCAAGGTTTAACAAATGTTAGTCAATCAAATCAATAATCGAAGCTAAAATAAAAATACAAATTCTAGTTTCCCACCAAAGGTACTAACTAGACACTTATTGATCCCACGGAAATCTTTAAACTAGCGTACGTAAGAGATTTCGCCTAATTAGGTTACTCTCTCTCCAATATAGTATCATAAGAAATTTTATTAGTCGGCTATAGCAGTGACTAAAAAATGAAGTGTCTGCCTCGAGATAAGTTTCTAAGAAGAACAAACTTCATTATTTATAGACAAAGTTGTTTGGACACCAAGGAATTTCTACAACCCAAAACATATACATTCGAAAACCTCAATAAAAGATTCTCAAACATTTCGTTTAAAATATCACCTTGAGCATCAAGGAATATCTTTGAAAAATAAGTGATAAGATTTATACACATGTTCAAATTACTCACAATGTCAAAATCTTGAACTTTCATATTTTTCAAACCCAACTTCCAAAATCACAGAAGCCCTAAAGTATAGTGAAATCGAAAATCGATTCTTCCATGGGGATCGGCCCTACTATGGATCTCCAATGCATAAGGATCGGTCCAGATATATATCCCCAATATGAATAGAACCACCAATCTATTGATTTCTTTTAACTATGAAACAAGTTGCGTAAGTCTGCTTCCTTAAACTCATGCACCCAAAATAGTTGTCTAAGCATGAAATCAATCATAAGTTCATTACACAATCTAGTAAAAATTGCAAAGATTATGTCTATGTCGCAATTACGAAGTCCAAAAGAGGCGTTATACTTTGTAGTTCAACATATCTAAGTTGTAATACAATTTGTATATTCTTCCTTGACACTTTGATCATAATATACGATGATCAGGTCTTTAATACTAGAGTTTCATAAATATAACTTTTCATGTTATGTTTTCAATCTAAACGACTTGAAAGTGACGTACGAAAAAATGGGAATAGGTCAAGTATCGCATTACTAACCGCAAGGATAAGGATGATGTGTTAGTTGATGTCGATATGTCTTTAGAATCTCCAAATATTCATAATAATACTTGTATGTCTCAACATTTCTACACTTCCTAGTCTAACCTAACGAAGTTGACTCTATTAATCTAATCAAACGACTTTTATTTTTCATACTAAATTATGACAACTAATCTTGACATACCAACATTTGGTGGGTTCAACTGAGCAATGCTCTTACGACAACTGTGTTTGACCATGACCAAGTCAAGCACGATTCGTACTGCCGTTTTCGAGACGTGATTCTGTTTAGAGGTAAACGTTGTTTGGATTATGTTTCTATAATTCCACCATATTACTTGAAATTCCATGAAAAATTCCAAATGTTGAGATGACATGGAAAATGGAAGACGAAATTCATTCATCATAAGACTTCTCTTAGTTGAAGAACAATCATTATCTTCGTGACATACATTTTTCTGTTATATTCTGATGGTACCATCTTCGGATCGTGATGCATAAGACTCTCCTCCGGGTCAGAAACGAACTCAATGTAAATGTGCATGATGTCCTTTATTGCAAGTTGTATGAAAGTATATAAATGGGTAACTAATCATTGTAACACCAAACCCAAACTTCCGTAAATCATTATTTATTTATGTAACACCTTGCATCTTAATAGGCAAAACACTTACTAATCTCTTCACCAGAATGGTAATCAAGTAATGGAGTCCCCATGTGTTCTCCAACATCAATGAACTTTTTACTTAGTTAGGGTTTCAAAGAAGTCGATTCCACAACACATGGAATATTGAAGCTTCTAACCAACCCAAAAATAGAAAACAAGAGAAAATTGTATATAGGTCATGCCTTTAATTGATTATCTTAAGGGAAGAATGAATAGTAACAATAGGAAAAAAGGACGTACTGGTTCGCATCCTAGAACTTCACACTAGAACCATCAAATAGTTGTGATATAACGACCGTCCTGGATCATTTCAACACTAGTGACGGATGACTTGGTTTCAAGAGTTTGAATGATGATTCTGCTTCTAACATCCAATAACCTAGTACATGTAAGATAAAAATAGAAAATTCATGTTGGCATAAATTGGAAAAGGCTTAACCATAATCAAACGTATTTTTACGGACATGTAAAGAGTAACCCATAATTGGTGAAATTAACACACCTCATGAACTCAATATTGTTTCATCACGATAAAGACCTTGCACGGTTCTAATTGAACCAGGAAACTCGTCAACTTCTCTTGGAGGTGCATCTGGATGATTCAAAACAAAAATACGAAGTACTTTCTCGATTTCTCCACTCAAAGACGGTGTGTATCCTGAATCCATAAATGAAAAACTTCGATATAAGTCTATAAGATACTATTAAAAAGCTCAGTTTCTGTGGATAATTGGATAAAGTTTTCAAATTTATGTTAGCTCTCAGAGTTAGCTTAGTGTATTCAATTTTATTTTAGATAAAGAGTCTCCAACAAATCATCAAAGCTAAATGTTTGTAACCAAATAAATGACGCTGGTATAGGCAGGTTGTTCCGTAATTGTAAAATATGATTATAAATGGCGTAAGTACAGGCTGTTCCGTAATTGTTTATTACAGAAACCCAATGGTTTATTACAGAAACTTGTTAGGTTTATTATAGAAACCTTTTTGGCTTATTGTGGAGGCCTAACTCTGGATTATTTTGGAAGCCCATTATGGTTCATTATTGAAACTCACTAGGCTTATTTTGGAAGCTCGTTTGGTTTATCAAAGAAACTCATTTAGCTTATTTTAGAAGCTCGGTCTTGTTTATTAAATATACTCATAGTCTGGATTATTATGGAAGCCCAATTTGGCTTATTAAAGAAGCTCTGTGGTTTATTATAGAAACTCGTTTGGTTTATCGTAGAAACCATCCTGGCTTATTATATAAGCCCATTTTTTTTTAACTTAGAAACCTAGTTAGCTTATTTTGGAAGCCTAATCAGGCTTATTTTGGAGCTTAATGACTTATTTTGGAAATCATTTTGAGATAGACATAAATCTTGGCAAAATATATATGGATCTTCCAAGATATACATAAATCTTGGAAGATAGATATGGATCTTCCTAGATCGATATAAATCATGAAAATATAGACATGGATCTTTCAAGATAAACAGAATGGTTATAAGATAGACATGTATCTTGAGAAGATACACATGGATCTTTCAAGATAAGCACAAATCTTGAGAAGGTAGACAATGATATTACAAGATAGACAAAAATCTTGAGAAGATAGTTACAAATCTTCTAAGATATTCTCAAATATTGAGAAGATGGACATGTATCTTTGAAGATAAACGTAAAAATGGGAAAGATACACACAGATCTTCTGGGATAGATACAAATATTAAAGGATAAGTACAAATCCAGGTGCTTATTTAGGATAAATACAAATATGGATGGTTAATTATTTGGGATAATCACAATTAAATTTGGTTTTTGTCTATAATTAGAGGATGAAATCCAACTCAAAATGTACCTACCTATTCCTTTTCTCCACAACTCATCTGTTTAGAACCCTATTTGAATAATTCACTACGATTAAAATAATCATATAATTATTATAATGGTTACCAAACAAATATAAAATTCATTATAATATGCATAATGGATTATGGGCAGATAATCCATTAAAATAAATGGTTACCAAACAACCTCGATATCAAAGTTCAACTTTATCGTTAGTCAATCAAATCAATAACTGAAAACTAAAATAACAATGCGATTTATAGTTTCCCACCAATGGTACTACTATACGCTTCTTGATCCCAAAGAAGAATTTAAACAAAGCAGACTTAAGGGATTTCACCTAATTGTGATACTTTCCTCTCCAGTGAGTATTACGGGAATACTGCTAGTCGGCTTACCTCACACCATCTACGATATGAAGTACGTGTGTTGGGGAATAAGTTTATAAGAAGAACAAGCTTTATTATTAATACTGACCAAGGTAGTTTGTACACCAAGGAACTACCAAATCCGAAAGTACTAAAAGATAGGCAATAAATACTTATTTTCGGTTTTGTAAATATTCCAACTGTTATCCAACTACTGTATCAAAATCTCTCATGGATGACAACTCAATATTAGCTAGCGTACAAGTATAATATCCAAAGATATGCTTTAATTATTGGGAGATTGAAGACATATAAATTATGAATCTCAAAAAAGATATTATGGAATATTTCGATTTGGGATCTCTCCTTGAGTATCAAGGAAAATATTTGAACATTAAGCGTAATAAGAATTTGACGCATGTTCAAAATATTATGTCAACATCTTTTGAACTTTTCATAATAACCAAACCAGTTTATGACAGTTAAAAAAACCCTAAGATTATAGTCGGATCTTAAAAAGCTTTTAAATGGTTATCATTAGGGATCAGTCATGTTATAGATCCCCAAGTAAGGAATTGTCCATGATATAGATCGTCGGGACTTGTCCTACTATAGATCCTAGTTTAAGTTATCGGTCATAGAATAGATCCTTTGATTCCTTTCAACTACGAAATAAGTTTTGCAAATCTAGTTCCTCAAACTCATGTAGTTAAACATAGTTTTCTAGGTAAGAAATGAACTCAACGTTGAACACACTAAATATTAACGAATCACAAAGAATGTTATGATGTATTTACGAAATTCAAAAGATAAACTTTATACTTCGTAATCATATATACCAAACCTGTATGAAACAACTAGTATACACTTCCTTGGCACTTTGATCATAATGGAACGACCAAGCTACCAATACTAGATATACATAAATATACTTCATATGTTATGTTTTCAATCTAAACGATTTGAAAGAAACGTTGATAGAAATATAAAAAATTCAAGTATGTATTACTAACCTCCAACCGAAGGATGATTTGTGCGTTGATGCCGATACATCTTCAGTTCTTCAGAGTAACACGAGCTTGTCTTAAATTTTCTAATGTTCTTAGTCTAACCTAACGAAGTTGACTCTAGTAATTTAATCAAGAAGCTTCGATTTTTGGAGCTAAAATATGACAATAAACTTGCATACTGATGCTTGGTGGGTTCAATCGAGCAATGCTCTAACAAGTAGTCACAGACTGTTAGAGCAATGCTCGGTTAAACCCATAAGTTTTGCTATCTCAAGCTTGTTGTTAATGTTAAATGATCAAAACTATATCTTGATTTCTAGTCTAAGTCAAGTCTCGGACTAGGTTATTGAGTATCAGACATCACCCTAGAAGACTAAAGATCGACGAAGACATTTGGCGAACTTCTGTGTCAGGTATGTGAAGACGGGACCATTATATTTTACTCACTATGTTACCATTCTATATTTTTGACACAATGTCGTATGACTTCTAGTAGATTTACAAAGAAGAAGTTTCGAGTCAAGCTTGTCTTGTTGAAAATATCGAAATATGATTCTAAGCGAATATGTTCAATAATCCTTAAAAATATTAGTTATAAACAATTTATTGTGTGAATTAATTTGTGGATCAATTGAAAATTACCCACGTAAATGATTTTATCAGAGTATTACAAACATCATAAGAGAGAAATATTGAATTATCTGATATTTCTGTGTAGGGTATGTTGGCGAACCACTTAGCAAATCATAGATATTTGAGTTTCACAAATACAAGAGGGTTAGCGAACCAGTTCGCAAACCGCAAGTTCACATGGGACAGTTCACGAACCGTTGTGTATAGAATTTTAAAAGTTGGTATTACATGCTAGCAGTTGACGAACCCAGTTCACAAACCTTGGTCAACTGAGCTTGGTAGTCTTGTAGGGTTGACGAACCCGGTTCACCAAACGTTGCATCCTGACTCGTGAACGAGCCTAACGGTTCACGAACCGTTATAAAAATGCCCAGTTTAAGATTTAGTAGACGCTCAAAGATTTTTTTTTAAAAAAATTATTTAGAATTTCTGGAACTCTCTCAAACACTTATGTGTATGCATCATGATTAAATTCTTAGATGTTTAAATAAAAATCAAATTTCTTTAGTTCTTTGGCATACTTGCCAAACCGAGCAATCATTATACATGTTTTAAGAACCGGTTCCTAGTGTATATTTTTCTATTGTATTTTCAAGACCTAAAAGTGTTTGCTTGATTTTCAAGTTATCTTAGCTTGACTTCTAAGCAACCCCTGGTCCTTGAATTCAATAAATAGATTTGTTCTTTCAACTGTGAAAATCAATTCCCGACACTTTGTGTCCTAGTTAATAATCGCAGAGTTCTCTTCGTCTCAGACTTTGTGATTCCTCAAGATAGATATATGAAACTGATTTCAATTGATCTTTTGAAGATTGTTCTTGAGAGGTGGTTAAGAATCTAGTTCATTTTTTGGGATTCATAAGTTTCGGATTTGTGAGGTTTGCTAGTTTTGTCTGTTGCAAACAGATTTCCTCACCTTGATGTTTCATCTAAACGGAAATAAAATAGGTACATCTTTTAGAGGTAGATTGGTATCAAAAGTCTTCACTTGAGCTAAAAAAACTCTTAGGTTGTAAAGGACGTCAGCAAAGGGAATTTATTACGTAGAGCCTTGAGAGGTTCAAGAGACGTAAGGAGCGCGACTGTAACTGAATCTCTTGGAGGGCGGATTTGGTCTCAACTTCATTCCAGTCTGAAGTACGATGTATAGTAGGCTAGTATTTGTAGCGGCTTAATCCAGTTTGGTGTTTAAATCTGGACGAGTTCCCGAGGTTTTTCGACTATTGCGGTTTCCTCGTTAATAAAATTCTCGTGTCTTGTGTTATTCCTTTTTAGCATTATATTGTTTTTCTTTATAATTTGGTTGATGCAAGTTGTGCGTACTCAATCTTAGTAGATACAACCATTTAATTGTGATCGATTCCGAGACTCGTTTCTTGTAGAATTTGTATCTTGAAAGATGGATTACAAATTTAATTACTTGGCAGAATTTCGATTGGATTATTTGGATACGACTAGATTGATCTTGGATATTGATTTTTGAGATCGTCCAAGTACTCCTCTTAACAATCAGGTTCATAGAATCTTGTCTATATACATACTAATTGAAAAGATGTTAGAGAGATAAATTCTATATACATATTGCGTGTATCATTCAGTTGGTCTATTTGCAATTGCATTGGGTTTTGTCCATACAGGTTGCCGAACGAAAAAGTTAGTGGTGTACTTGGTACCCCTGCGTTTTCAGATACCTTTATTAATGAATTTTTCGCTGACATCATCATTCTTGAGAGTCTTCAAGGTTGGCTGGTGAATTTTGGTACTCATCTACCATTCTTTATTCCTAATCCGAGAATAAAAATCAAGATTTAGTTTTGATATACTAAATTTAACAACAAACTTGACATAAAAAAGAGTTTTATGGAGCACAACTCTAATCATTAAAATGGTTGTGAGCTTGGTGTTGATGGCGGAAAAGAATATGATTTCAAGTACATGTTATAGACTTGAACGTGCAGTATAGTCTTTATTGAGCGGTCAGGGCTCTACCACTCGATAAATACTCCACCACGCATTGCTAAGTGACATATTTAATACTTATCCAGTTATGTTTGACACTTTACTTGCCATGCTCATAGTGGGTGCAAATTGGCAAACCGGCAAGTTTTCCATGACAACCGGCCTTACGGATAACACAATTCAAGGCTTAAGTTTATTTGCACCCCAGTTATTTCTTCCTTATCACGGCATTTTTTTAATACACCCAAATAGTCAATGATTTTGATATGGGAGAAAAATTGTTGAAGGAATCTCGAGACTGGTAACTGCCAAGTGTAGTGCGTGGATGATTCTTCTTTTCTACTCCATTGATTTTAGTAAAAAGGGAAAGGGAACAAGAGAATCATCCACTATTCCCTTCGCTTCAATCTCTACTGGATCAGCAAAGGTGCTGCTTTCTTTTTATCATATCAGATCAAAGGTACTGTACTCTTCCTTCTCCTTGTTTTTTAATGGTTGTTTGCTTCCTTTGAACTAGTTTTTCTAGATTTTGATTCCACTTAAACATGAGTAGTACTGTGTGCTAAAAGTACAGTTAGGTTAAATGGTGCTACATTTTTTGGTACTTGAAACATCAATTTCTTGAAAATTGACAGTGAAAGATATCATCTCTCTAATTGAAGAAACTTGGGTAAATGGGGTTGATCCACATGAACATTATAGACTTTATTCTGAAAATAATTTTAGGTTGGATGTTGTTAGTCCATACGAACCTGATAGCCGTAACTTAGATGATGGGTTTGCTGGCAGGATAATAAGTAAGTTAAGGACCCTCTGTCATTTTGAGGTGAGTTTGTAGGGAGTTTTTGTTTAGAGTAGGGAAGACATTGATTAGGTAGACCTCATTGGTCCATGAATCATGAATGTACCTGAAACTCCAACACTGTCGAGGCACATTCAGGGGTCCTAGTGACTCAGTCCTCCCTCATTCATTAGAAGGCAGATCGCGTCACATCTTACCTTATGAATGCCACTAAATTAACCATCATTAGAGTACAAACTTTACTTATGCCCGTGTCCTGCATTATCAATTATGCAAGACAGATTATTCCTTGCATATTATCAAATCTAATGTGGGTGTGAAGGATAAAAGGAATACAACCTGGCTTCTCTATTTGGATAAAAGGTTGTTTGTTCTGATTGAACAGGCATGTCTTTTGGTAATCAATGCAATATTTTGAATGAAAGTCGATAGATCTTACATATGTATGATACTTTGGATGGTGTTTATTACGTTATTTATCTACATGTCCCCCGGGAGTACAATTGCCTTGTTAATATTCAGAATGTTGCTGCAGAAAAGTGGTTCATTTACCAAATAGAAAGCACTACAGCTTCAGAAGTTATTGGCTTATTGTTCAAACTTTTTTGCTTGTTAGGTCGCAAGTCTGTCAAGAGAGAGCTCTTACTTGAGGCAGTTAAAGCAAACAATTCTATATGGTTCAAATGGATAATGCGAGGATGAGATCAGGGAATGTCATGTCCGTGGAGATTGCGCTACAAAGAGAAGCAGAGTACCAAAAGAGAATACAGAATTTGCAGAAGCCTTCTGACTATGATTCTAAGAAAACCCTTGTGCCTGACCAGGTGACAGTAGCTGCCTTTCTTAACTAACTATGTGTCCGTTAAACGGTCTTCTGTTTGATAAAATACTTTGTAAAATTGATATGAAACATGGTGTTTGTGTCTATCCTTTGTTATCCCGCGCCACTAATTTGGCTTGTTAAATTGTATAGGTGGTACCTTCTAAAGTTGTACCTGAAGAGAGTCAACAAAAATTCTCTTTGCAGTATGAGTCATGTTCTCAAGGTAATTCTATAACCTCGAGTGTACTGATCATTTTCATTTTTCTTTTGGGGATGATACCTTAAGCACTGTCGCATCATGCCATCATGTCCACTTTCTCAAAGTTCTTTTTTTTTTTTGGTTAGGTATGCTGAATGACCTTGTATCTAATAAACAAAAGCTTGGACATGAGCGTCCTATTACCAAAAGGGAAGTGACTCATCTGCAGTTTCAGGAACCATCTACCCCAATCCAGGTTTGTTTGAATTTCTGGTTCGTAATCATGTAATATTGCTTCACTTGTTGGGTACATAATACTTGCATCTCTTTTCATTTGTATTCTAGGGATCATCATCTTCGGTGGGTATGAAGCGCAAAACTCCTGAAAGGTTCACATGTTCATCGCCACAACCAGAGCAACAGTCCTATGTACCACAAACAGTCAACATATGGTGCGAGGTATGCCAAATCCCATGTACAAGTGTATTCAATTTCAAGCAACACTGTCAAGGAAGGAAGCACAAGAGCAAAGTAGAAGTAGAAGAGTTGACGCAGAAAAAAAAATTAGAAGTAGAAGAGTTGAAGCATTTGAACATCTGTAATGATAAGAAAGATTCAGGGACAATATGGTGTGATATATGCTCGGTCCCATGCACGGACGGATCAGCTTACAGACAACATTGTAATGGTAAAAAGCATGCTGCTTGCCTGAAAGCCTTTAATAAGGCAATGAGAGGCAAATGAGTTGGAACTGAAAACTGAATGGCAAATAGTAGATTTGATCAGTGGTTGATTAGAACAGTCCTGCATTTCTTTTGAACAATCTGTGTCGATGTCAAATTTGTGAAATCATACACTGGCTATTTTGGAAGGTAGTTTCTTGTAAATAATTAGAGAAAACCCTGGAATGTTGGCCAGTATGTCTGATTAATCTGGCATTAATCTTATTGATCGATACGAACAATTTGAATTAACATCCCAAAATTTTAAATTTTTAAACGCTTTCGATATCCAAACGTCATGCTACAATGGCATACTGCTTTCTGGACTGTGCTTCTTGGAAAATTAGCACATTGGCACTTGCAGAAGAATATAAGCATTCCAAGAAAGATATTAAAAAGTCACTGTCACTTCAAGAACACAAAACAAAAAAGACATTAACTGATACTAATTAACGAAAGGCGCTTTTCTACCCTGCCGTACTTCTTCCTTTTACTCTCCAAAGTCACATTATTACCGCAGCATTCTCTCCTAGGCCTTTTAACGAAACAAGGCTATTCATGTGAGGAATTGCTTGAAGGAATGTAAAACCTTTACCATCCCCGTCCCAAATCTTCGTTAAAGTTGATGTATTATTGTTATAGCAGTAAAGTGCATTATTATGTTCATGCCATAATAAAACTTCACTGCTCTTTGTAATTGCAAATGGCTTGTAATAGGACATGTTTGTCTGCCATGACATAGTAAACTCCTTACTCCATCTTCAATTGTGGTCCTAGTACTGTTCCGGTGTCACTCTGGGTTGTAGTATGCTTGTATCCGTAATCCTTTTCTGAAATGCCCATATATCTAGGATTTCATCATTGTGTCCTCTATAATGAATAAGATACAAGTTCCCCCCTAACAACTTGAGACTAATATTGTAATACTGCTGAAAGGAATCAAAAGGTGGTGATGAGACGTACTTGAACTTCTCATCCGCCAGATCATAGGCGACAATCTTATACACCTTTTGTGCTCCTGGTTCAATCCAGTGAATTGCTCCATTAGAAAATAGGCCTGACGAATACAATTCGTAAGGGATGTTTCGTTTTCCTCTCCATCCATTTTGAGAGCCAAGAGTATATACTTCCACATAACCCTGTCGCACATCGTTTAAACCCCCGTAACTGCATCTGACAACTTTATACTCATTGGTGGAAGGAAGGTATCCAAATCCAAATACTTGGTCCCGGTATGTTTCACTAAAGCCCGGGAGAAAAAGGAATTCACCTGTTATTGGATTGCAAATACAATTTGAGACAGCATTCATGACTTGGTTATATGAGCGAAGACATACCAAACCATTGCATGAACCAACCATGTGTTGACGAGAAAAGGATCGCATACCATATTTTTTACGATCTAACTTTGCAAGTTGATCCAGATTTACTTTATATTGATCTCCATAGTAGAGCCCTACTTGTAATCCTGATTCAGATGGCAGATTATTATTAACGTTTGCATATGCAAATAAGAAACCGGTTTTAGTCTTACCGATGAGATTTCTCCATGTTCTACACACTCGTTTGCTCTGTAAGGTGGATTCAATGGGTAAGTTAGAAAGTATGTTTTCTATGATATCTGTGGGAAGGTTCTCCATGAAAAGATGATCTTGGTTCCAAAGCTGCGCAAGATGTCTTTCTTGGTTTACTTCTTAACTTTAAAACCCTAATGAGTTTGTAAATTTCATGACCTTTATATTTGAAGAGATAACCAACATAGGGACCACGAGCCCATGTTGTGGATGTTGCAAAATCTAACACTTGAATCCGTGGAACACAATGTACCTAAAAAGAATGACAATGGCAAAAACAGACATATAACCACATTACTAGCCTAAAAAGAACACAATGTAAACAAACAGAGAGGAGATCCTTGTTAGCCTTACCTGTCAGCTCAAAAACCTCTCCTGTCAGGTACTCCAAAATCGCTGTAGAATCGACAGTATTCTAATTGCATGGGTTCGACCTGTCGGGAGCTGCAAGGAGTTATTACTCGAGAAAAGGTAAACACAAGAATCAGCAATTTACAACCCGAGTGTGAAGAGAGCAATTCAACTATCGGTAAATTGGGAAAGACGTCACTAACATTTCAAGAAAAAACAAAACAAAAAAAGACTGAGAAACTAACTATAATTTGCAGGTTGATGCAAATACTTCCACCTTTTACTCTGCTATCGAAATACTACTCCCTGAACTCTCATTGCCCGAAGTCACATTATTATCACAGCATTCTCCTAGGTCTTTTAACGAAACAAGGGTATTCATGTGAGGAATTACTTGAAGGCATGATAAACCATTGCTATCCCAAAGCTTAGTTAATGTTGATGTATTATTATCATAGCAGTATAGGTTCTTATCTTGATGCCATAGTAGAACTACATTGCTCTCTGTAATTGCAAATGGCTGGTAATCGTATTTCTCTATCGGGCATGCTATACTAAACTCCTTACTCCAACTCCAGTTGTTGTCGTAGTACTCTTCAGGTGTCACTCTGGGTTGTGGTATTTTTGCGTCCGTAATCCTTTTTTGAAATGCCCATATATCTATGATTTCATCACCATGGCCTCTGTAGTGAATAACACACAAGTTTCCCCCTAATAACTCGAGATCAATACTATCAAATAGCCTAGTAGAACCAAAAGGTAGTGATGGGACGTACTTAAACTTCTCATCCGCCAGATCGAAGGCGACAATGTAATACAAATCATATTCTCCTTGAAATATTTTGCAAATCCGATGAATTGCTCCATTAGCAAACACACCTGGCGAAGAGATGTGGTAAAGAATGTCTTCTTTCCTTCTCCGCCCACTTTGAGAGCCAAGAGTATATACCTCCAAGTGTCCCTGCATCATCGGGTTTAAGTTATTGTAACTGCATCTGACAACCTTATATTCACCGGTGGCAGGAAGATATCCAAATCCAAAATATTGGTACCTATCTTTTTCACTGAAAACTGGAAGAAAAACGAATTCTCCTGTCACTGGATTGCAAATACCTTCCGAGGCAGCTTTCCTGACGTGGTTATATAAGCGTAGGCAAACCAAACCGTTGCAAGAACCAACCATGTGATGATGAGCGAACCAATTATTGAATTGCATACTGTATCTTACACGGTCTAACTTTTCAAGTGTTTTGTTGGAGTGGTATTGATCGAGATTTACTTTATACTGATCTCCATAGTAAAGCTCTACTTCTAATCCTGATTTAGATGGCAGATTTGTATATGCAAATAAGAAACCTGTCTTCTTCTTACCGATGAGATTTCTCCATGTTTTGCATACTTGTTTGCTCTGTAAAGGTGGCTTCAATGGGTAAGCGAGAAAGTATATATCCTACGATATCTATGGGAAGGTTCTCCATGAAGATGATCTTAGTTCAAAAGCTGCGCGCAATCGATCACCTTGGTACATTATTTCTTTCTTGGTTTATTTCTGTAATCTGAAACCCTAATGAGTTGTTAATTCTTTAGATACGCAGCATCCCTTATTATACGGAAATGAATCATGTCCCGCAGGTTCATTCCGATTGAGACAATGGAGGTGGGTCCCACCCTAAGGCCTAAACCCACAGCCGGGTCAGGAGATCCCAACTTTTATGTCTGGCGGGACGGATCGACATACGGGCCAGGCCCATGCTATGGTTTGAGTTCATGGAGATGTCCTAACATTTTATTCTCATTTCTTCTTTCAGCACTATGCTGTACCATCGAGATGTCCCAAAGTTTTACATTTGCAAAAGCATTCAAAAGTACACATGAAGGATGTTATATGAAAACATTCTTAGTGCCATGAAACATTAGATGTCAGGAGGAAAACAAAACAGAATAAGAACTTGGTTCCTGTAACTACCAAAATCTGATAATTCTCACCAACGAGGGAAAAAAACATAGGCATTAGCTTTGAACCTAGAAAGAAGTGCTTTTCAAGGGTCATGCCACAGTGATATCGTCTTTCTTCTCTTCAGATGCAGTTAAATCTTTGGAAACGTGAAAACCCTCGATTTTGCGAGATACCTCGTCTACCGTCACCTTCACTTTCCCGTTGCCTGTGATCAACCCATTAGTTGAAGATGAATCATTGTCTTCGTGATACGTTGTCTGCCAAATTCTGATGGTACCATCTTCGGATCCTGATGCATAAGACTCCCCTCCAGGTGAGAATCGAACACAATGTGCAGGTCCGTGATGTCCTTTATTGCAAGCTGTACGAAAATGTATAAACGGGTAACTCATCATGGTAACACCAAAACAAAACTTTCACCCCAGTCACATATTTTTTCATACAGCGCTTGCAGCTTAATAGACAGAAAACACTTACCAATCTCTTCACCAGTATGGAAATCGAACAATCGAATCCACATGTCTCCTCCCCCAGCAATGAATTTGTTACCAAGTTTGGGTTCCAAAGAAGCCGATTCCACAACACAGGGCATATTGAAGCTCCTTACCAATCCAAAACTAGGAAACAAAAGAAATTGTATACAGGTCATGCCTAAGATCATCTCAACGGAAGAATGAAATAATAGCATCAGGATGAAAGACTTACTGGTTCGCATCCCAAAACTTCACACTAGAACCATCAGCAGTTGTGATATAACGACCATCCTGGCTCACTTCAGCACTAGTGACAGATGACTCGGTTTCAAGAGTTTGAACAATCTTCCCGCTTCTAACATCCCACAATCTGGTACAGGTAAGATAAAAAATAGAAAAGTCATGTTGACATATACTGAGAGGGGCTAAACCATAATCAATCACTAAGTGATTCCACTTCCAGTTCTCCAGACATGTAAAGAATTCCCCATAATTGGCGAAATTAACATACCTCACACCCCCAATATCAGTGCATGAACTCAATATTGTTTGATCACTATGAAGCCATTGCGCAGTTCTAATTGAACCAGGAGACTTTTCAACTTCTCTTGGAGTTGCATCTGGACGATTCAAATCGAAAATACGAAGCACTTTCTCGATTCCTCCGGTCAAAAGACGGTGTGCATTCTGAATCGACAATGACAAACTTGGAAATTAGTATGTAAGATACTACGGAAACGCTCAGTTTCTGTTGACCATTTTATATTTTTATGATTTTGCACATATCTATTAGCTCTCGGAGTTAGCCAAGTTCATTCAAGGTTATGTTAAACAAAGACTCTCGAAGAATTCCCCAAAGCTAAATTCAATAAAATTTCGATCACGCACAACTAGTAGCAGCAGATAGAATACATACACAAATGAGACACTGTATACTCTCAGAGTTAGCCAGGTGCATTCAAGGTTATGTTAGACAAAGACTCTCGAAGAATTCCCCAAAGCTAAATTCAATTATATTTTGATCACGCATAACTAGTAGCAGCAGATAGAATACATACACAAATGAGACACTGTATACTTGTGATACTGACTAAATAAAGTGTGCAACTTCAAACCAAAGATATCCATATCTCATAATTTCTGTTTGGGTTGATGGATGAAAAACTACATTAGAGGAAATATGCATTGATGCTCAATACTGGTGTTTAAGTAAAGATTCTTCCAGCATAAATAGAAAGGTTTAATTTTAACCATATCTAGTCTTGTAAAAAAACGAAACACAGCCAAATCTAAAATTTTCAATGGATCCTTGTTCTACAGTGTAACTAGAAGAACAGATGAAAGGAGGTGGATGCGGTGAAATGTAAACAACCACGGATATAACACATATGCATTGATGCTTATAACTAGTGTGAACAGAAGCAATTAATGGATGGAAAACTACATTAGAGAGATTATTACTCGTGTGAAATTTAAGGTTCTTCTGCGATCAACAAAGGTTTAGTTTTAACCATATCTAGTAAGTAAAGAAACAAAACACAGCCAAACCTCAATCGATCCTTTTCTACAGTGCAATGAGCAGAACACAGATAAAAACAAGTGGATGCAGTGAATTCTAAACGACCACCGATATAACTAAGCCTTCAAAAACTGTAACATAATAATAAAAGAAAAAGAAAATGATGAGTACCTCAGAGAAGGCACATGCCCGAACAATATGCTTGTGTTCAAACGAATGCAGTTCATCACCAGTCAAAGCATCCCATATTCTCCTGGCAAGAATAGAAGAATCACATAAGATAGATAGCATTGAAAGCTCTAATCCATATAACATACTCCCCTAAACAAAGACTAGTAGGCACAGTGAGCCGCACAGAAAACATGCACTGCACCTGCTTACATCACATCACTAGTCTTTCAATTTTTCCTTTCTTTTGTCATAGTTGATTACTCAATCTAACACTAAACACATAGAACAATAACTTACGCAGTGAAATCAGCCGAACCGGATGCAGCGCGTAAAGCATTTGTATCCAAACAACAACTCCAAACTGCACCTTTATGACCTTCAAAGGTTCCAATCCAATCACCAGTCTCTCCATTTCTCAGCATAGGACTAGAATCTGCAAAACAAAAACAAGAACAAAAAAAATCAAAAACCGCACATTGAAATCAATTATCAGAAAAAAAAACCTAAAAAGCAAAAACATACCTTTGCTTGCACTAATGAGAAAGAAACCATCTGGAGTCACTGGACTATAGAACAAATCCACAACAGGACGTGAATGTCCATGGCAAACTAAAGGAACACCCAGTTTTCTCTTGTCCATCTCTTAAAACAAGAACCCACAAAACCCTAATTATTTTTTTCAAGAACCCTCGATTCCTAAATCAAATCAACCCCTGAGAGGATTTTTCTTTCTGTACATTTGATAAAAATTTATTAGAAATGAATTACATATTTGTTATTACTAAATAATTATCAGAAATGAAAATCGAAACTCTGAAGGAGAGGGGCTTTGGCGCGAGGAAATGGAAGTGTGAACTGGTTTTCTCCTTATTAAGTTTCTCTTCTTCTTACTATGTTAAAAGTGATTCTATACTTTTACTTGTAGGTAATTAAATTGCAATGATGCTTCGGTATGTTACACGCGGAATTCACAAATAAAAGTAGTTTTTAAAACCCGGCTAAATTGGGGCCTGTGCCACTTAATTGGGGCCTATAAATTTCTTCATCCACCCAATAACATATGATAAGGGGTGTCTAAAATATTGTAAAAATACTAAACTAACCCTTAAAGAAGAACCCTATTATCGGGGCTTAAAAAGGGTGAGTTTTTGCAGGCTTTTTGAGGTCATGAAATAACAACCTATATGACCCCTTATCTATATTTTTCTCTAATGTCTAATGTACCCTTAATTTGATTAGTGTTAATTAAATTGATTTAGCTAATTAATCAGTCTTAGTGAATCGGTTAGCCTAATAAAAACATTAATCTTATACAAATCAAAATTTGATATTTTTGAGTTTTGAAGAAGGAAAAATGGTGATTTGGGTGAAATTTTTTTGACAAATTTTGAAGACAAATGACGAAACCCTTTATCACAAAACTCAAGATAACCTTATAATCAACTCCCAACATCAATACTATCAGTTCAAATCCGTCGGAAATCTGAAAAAATATATGGAATTTTCTGCCATAACGGCTGGGTAAATTTGTCGACCCGGCCGAAAACAAACACCACGGTTGAGATATTATTAATACACGGACGTAAAACATGAGAACATTTGGGAAGTAAGGAACTCCCAGCCCTAATTACAATAATCAGACAGGAATATTCTTCTGACCGTTATTCTTCCCTGAATTACCTGAGTCTGCAAAACGGATGGTTTTACCAAACATTCCCGGCCGTAATTCAATTTGAAAGTTCAGAAATTTTTTGATTCAACATGAATTCTTAATACGATTGAAAATTACTAACAAATTCACTAACTAGACCATAATAAAACTCATTAAATGCTTGATATATCCCCATTACAAAGATGGTTTTAATAACATCCCTTTCGATGTATTAAGAAGTCTTTGATGATGGCGAATTGAGCTTCCAAGTTGAAATCATAACCTTTCCATTTTCTCCATTCTTTCTTAGCTTGAGCTGCGACTTCTCTATCAGTCTCATCTTTAAGTCGAAGTTGGTTGCACAGACGACGTAAAGCCATATATTCTTCCACTTTTTTGCGTATGTCTGAAAATCGAAGATACAATTCAACCCCATCGCGGTTGTTAGTGTTACCTGTTTCACCACAAAAATTCTCGAAAATATTACTCCAATACGATTGACTTGGTAAACCACGTTTCTTTCGTTCTTCTCTCTTCTTTGGATAGCATAGAACAAAATTTTTGCAAAGAGATAAGTCTTCTTTCAAAGTGAAGTTTGGTTTATCACTTGAGTACATTGTATTGAGTTTATAGGAGTTTTGGTGGAGATTATTGATGCAGAAGGTGTGATTTTGATTTGGAATGGGTGGTTATAGAGAGGTAGTGGAGTTATTTCAAGTTTAAATAATTGGTTGAACAACTAGAACCTTCTATAGATCAGTCTTCCAACGGATATATTTTTCAAAATTCAAAAAACCAGCCGATTTGAAGTGGTACAAGTGAAACTATATATACTTACGGCTGGGAAATTCAAGGCACATCCAGCCGTAATTCTGTGTGACTTGCAGAGTTGGTGGTCTGTCATAGTTACGGTTGGGATTCCTGGCCGTATACCTGATTTTTTTACTATTGATCAGAAAAACGGCTGGGATTCCTGTCCGGGAAAAGAATTACGGCTAGGATATGTAGTCGTCGTGTAGGAGTCTTTTTTTTTGGGGTTTAACAGAGAAATATACGGCCAGGAATGTCCAAACCGTAAACAGTGGTGGATGGGTTTCCCAACCGTTTAGATTGTAACGGCTAGGAAGTATCTAGGTCGACTAAGACGTAAATAGATTCATGGATATAAAACCTAAACGTGAAACAAGAACGGCTTGAAAACCTGGCCGTAAACATGACTCAATATAGTTCAAGGAAGTCAGACCAAAAACGGGTAGGTATTTCCCAACTGTTGAAATAAAACGGACGGGTTTCCTAACCGTGGACAGTTTTACGGCTGGGACTTCCTAACCGTTCTAGATTTTACGGCTATCAAATTTTGTTTTTCAATATTTATGGGTAGTTTCGGCTAGGTTTTGTGAAGCAACGAGCTAGCCAAAAATGCCTGAAAAAACAATGATGTTGTTTTTTTCCTCATTTTTCTTAGATTAAACACAAACACATTGAAAGACTAACATTAATTCATAAATGCAAAGTTATAAAAATCCATCCATTTCAATCCTTAACCAAAGTAAAATGTCAAAGGCTTAGATAACAAAATATTCATGAAGTAAAATACTAAAAAGCGAGTAGATTGTCATTCACTTGATTCCTCCCCAGAAGACTCTTGTAAAAACTCATCCAAATCGTCATGTTCAACAACTGGTTCTATAACTCTAGCCTTTTTACCTCATTTTCCCTTACCAGCTTGAGTGGTATTCTTTTTACCTCCACCACGTCCACCTCGAGCAGCACTTGATCCACCTCGAGCACTTGATTCCACCTCGAGCACTTGTTCCATCACGACCTCCTTTTTTGCCGCCTTTTCCTTACTTTGATGGAGCTTGCTCGCCGGAGGGAGTATCCGAGTCGTCGCTAGAAGAAGGATACCTAGCCCTCTAACTTCTCCTTGATCGGCCATCTTCTTGAGGATTAAACCTCCTTTCTCACGGAGTATTATGCCTTGGACTCGATTCCGAAGTAATCTTAGTTCAGGGACGGTTAACTGCTCTCTCGAATCAATCATACGGGTGATGTCCTTGCACACCCAATTAACTCGTTCAACCTATTTTCATATCAAATACACTTATTCATAGCTAATCAACAAAAGAAATCATTTATAAACATAATTATTAGTATACGTACCACCATCTTCTCCCATTCATTTTGTTCATTTATCTCTTCCACTGATTTTGAACTCTCTTTCGCCGCTTTCTTCAAATATCTCTGCGCCTCGGGATCCACATTTTCCACATAAGGATGAGCCCACTGTTGATACCATTCCATGTAATTGGCATCGGCTTCGGATGTCCCATGAGCAGCTTCAAGCCCTCTTCTACTCATTTGGTTTGCCGGTTGGGAACGATCATTCCAATCTTCTACCGACGGAGCTATTGTTGTTGCATACTTCAATCTGACATCTTTGTCCTTAAATATGGAGTTGCCTACGCTCAGTGGAAAACGAGATTCTTGAGGTACAATTTTCTGGACAAAACCTAATTGGCGGAGCGTTCTACGAGGATCCAAAATGACGAACCCGGTTGAATGAAACAAAGGTCCTGTATAGGTCACCACGTTAGAAAATACTCTATCACCAACTTCCTCATCTCTATCCTCATCAAGTTTCAAATATGGATCAAAGTTCACATCATCAATTGTCAAAGAATCCAATTTTCTCCTCATTTCGACCATTTCGTTCTCCTTACCCTTGTGTAGGGTCCCTCCAAAGGGGTATCTTCCTCCTGTAGGTTTCTCTAGAGGCCATTTTTTATCCTGAGTAGGCCTCAAGGATTTGAAATGGTCGTAAACCCATGACTACAGAACAAAAATTAATCAATTAACACAAAAGTAAAATAAATCAACATTTTTTATATTAACACAAAATAAATACCTGGATAAGAGCAACACAACCCGTAATTTGTGTTATGCTCCACCTAGAAGCTTTGCAAAGATTCTTCATCACACTAGCAAGGAGGGCGGTGCCCCATGAGTACCTGGGAACCTCGTTTGTTTGCGGATCGAAACTGGGAGTCTTCAACCACTGCAAATAACAAGCATTGACCTTATTTCCTGAGAAATCTGGAAAAAAGACGGTCCCAAGAGCGTGCAACAAGTAAGTTATAGCCGTATGTCTAGCCCTTTCTGCGTCCATTATGATCTGTCCTTTCCTGGTCTTACGGTCAGAATCCTCAAACTGCTCCCTCAGACGAACCAGGTTAATCTTCCTTGACTTATTAACTGTTTCATAAGTTTCACCCGGTTCATGAAATCCCCTTTTAGCTTTGGGAGCGGCTCTATAACCAATCTCAAACTCTTCTTCCGCTTTCTCTTTGTCCCATCCAAGACAGTGGTTAACCAAAACATAAAGCTCATCGTAAGGTAGAGTATTGTTGAAACCCTCATACACAGCCTTTCCTTCCAAAGCAAGACCGGTGATTTCCTTCACATCATTCGGGATAATAGTCATCTCGCCGAATGGGAGTTGGAAAGTCATGGTTTCGGGACAGAATCTTTCTCTAAAGTTGCAAACCGTCATAACATCATACGTTTTCTGCAGAGTCTCGATTCCGTACCATAACCCCGAAGCTTTTACCAAAGCTACTACATCTGGATGCTCACCCTCCAACGGCCAAAACTTTGGTTGTTGTGCTTTAGTTTAGGGACCGCTTTATCAGGAAACTACAAATAATATAAAATTTTGGTTGTTACGATTGAATATCCATAATAAACTGAAAACAACATATATTAAGTTTGATTTATTACCTTTGCGGCACAGACTCTAGCAGCCCATGATGACTCATAACCAATCAAGACGGAACGATCTCTTGGCGAACCCCAAGGTCTCCCATTCTTCTTTTTAGGTAAAAACTCCATAGCATCAATGATGTCTCTTGCATTATCCTTTGGTGGATACTTCTTCTTGTCTCTTGCCACTGATTTACCTTTATCAAGAGCAGCACCACTAGAAGTGCCAACTTCAGTAATCGCAAGTACACCTTGATTTTCGTGACGGGGTTGCGTAGTGGGCTCACTAGAAGGTGTTACTTCTACTGATCTTCTCTTCCTCTTTTCTTCTTTTCTATTCAAAGACAAATCAGACCAAATTGCAAACGAAGATAAGTCACAACGACTGGGAAATCTAGGCAAACTCTAGCCGAAAACCAACAAACGGCTAGTATGTGTACAAATTTCCAGACGAAAACATAATTACGGATGGGATGTTTATCAAAAGTCCAAGCCGTAAAAAAACGACTCGGATAAATAGAAAATCCCAGCCGCAACTATAATAACGGATGAGAAGTTGACTTATCGTCCAAGCCGTAAAAACCATAACGGCTGGGATTTTTTTTCTTTTCATTGCTTTCTCATATTACGGATAAGAGGACCTACCCACATAACATAATCGGTTGGGAAACTATAATTTACGGTTTGGAAAAACAATTACGGACAACAAAACTTAGATGTTACCAGTACCGCTGAAACATGCGTTCGAACTCAGAGACATATACGGGTAGGAAAGTCCGAGCCGTGATTCAGTCTTTATGGATGGGAATATTCAATCTCGTACGCCTCGACCAGAATCACGGCTGGGAGTTCAACAATTTATCATCCGTGAAAATAAAAATGGCTGGGAGTTCTTATATCTCCCAACCGTGTTACAACTAAATGGCTGGGTATTCAACTTATCCCAACCGTGATACCTATTTACGGCTGGGAATAAAAGAACTCCCAGCCGTAATCAATTTCTGAAACTATTTTTTCATACCTTAAATCTTCGAAACCAACTGAAAGATCGAGAAAGAGCTTAAATAAACAGTGGGTATTTCGATTCATACCTTATTGTTTTCATCTCAGGAGTCTGGGAGGCTGGTCCATCTCGTTCATTCAATTCCTTTTCATCTTCACTTACCACTTAATTAGTTGGAGTTGGTTTCTCTGCTTCAATAGGAGGTTGATTCGACGAAGAATGACCTGATTTTTTCTTTGCTTTCATGCTTTTATACAATAAGTGTAATCGACGACGATTTTTTTTTGAATCGACGATTAATCGTTGATAAACGAAGAAGAATGGAAGCAGAAGAAGAAGAGGGGCAGAGAAGAATGTAAAGGGGGTCAGTTATTCTTTTGATTTTCAGTTTTTTTTTTTACATTCAATAAAATTCAGTTTTTTTTTATTGATTATCAGTTAATGGAAGGGTAGAAGTGTCATAAGTGAAAATAATTGAGGGTGTTTTTGAACTTTTACATAATTCTGATCTCCCCCTATACCATTTAGTCTCCACCTAGCATTTTAAGCCCCCAAAGACACACCCCCTCAAAGCCCCAATAATAGAGTTCTTAAAGAAACTTTAATTATTCTAACACAAATACAAATGCAAATACAAATCATAATTTAATTAACAAATACAAAAATCATTAATCGAAACTCAATTTATTTTTCAATTTCCATCAAAACCAAAACTAAATCTTAATCAATCACAAACAACAATTAAAATCATCTTATGTTGTTTGTAACAAGAAAACCCAAAAACAGACAATTCAAGTGATTGAGTTAAATCCCTTTAAACCATTCCTTCTAATAGATACTCTACAATGATTTACCACTAAATCTTAAAAATTCACTCATCAAGTTTTCTGAAAATCCACCCAGAATAGGTTTATATGTTCAGCGCAGTAATCCGATTGTAATCTTAATCGGATTTTAATGTGAACCTACATAAACCGATTATGGGTAGATGTGATGAACATCAACTATAATCGGATTACATTAATATACATATAAACCGATTCAGGATTCCTGTTCGGATCATTTGGACCATATGTAATCCGATTGTTTAGTTAAAAATCTTTGTACCCTTTTCTTCCAATAATCGGATTACATTATCCTCCATATAAACCGATTCTGAAAAAGCTGCAACAAACTAACTCCAGAATCGTACTCTATAAATGAATAAGAAGTCTGATTTTGTTACAAATTTCTATAAATGAGCCCAAGTTACCCAGAAAAAAGAAAATTACTTTCATTCATTAAGCTTGGTTCAAGTTTGCAAAATACAATATAAGAAAGCGACAAAATATAAGCATCTGATAGATCAAGTTTTTAACATAATTAAAGAAAACACTCATTCCAACAAATGGAGACCATTGAATTGATCCAGATCGATCAATTCCTCCCATCGCCTCATGTTGGGATCGTATTTTTTAGCCACATCTTGGTAATGTAACCACGGTGTAGCTTGTGATGATCTTCATCCTACTCTCTTCCATTTGAGCGATTATCTTGATGATATCGGCCTTGGTGTATTCATGGATGGCTTCTTGTAATGCAACCATAGTGTTTTGGCTCCCTCAGAGCAAGATTTTCAAACGTCCATGAGATCCTTCTACGATAATTGTCGCCTCATTATTGTAATGCATGTGTTGGTACGTGTAAGCATACAAAAAAAATTTCCTTCTACGGATCCAACAATTCCTTCAAGCAATAAACCACACACTTCTCATAATCTTTCTTCCATAGCCCAGTAAAACTCTCCAAGTAGGATTCGAACTCGGCCAAGGACATTGAGTGTACCATTAAATCCCAATGATGTTGAAAAGCCTTTCATAGTAACCCATTCGCTTCATACTCCGATTGCCTTTTCTTCTTGTCCTTCTCTCTTTGTTCCGGAGTTAGTTTTTGAATACGCTCATCTTTGACCTTTTCACGAGCGGTACCTTTTTGTGGCTTTGGCTTTTGGATATGACCCCTACAATTACTTCTAATATTGCATTGTATGTGGCATGTGCAAAAAAAATGCTTAGCGTCTGGAAAAACCACTCTAATGGCATCCATTAGTGTTTGGTCCTTACTGTTACTATGATCCTCGGAGTTTGATCGCCACGGTATATATCCTTCAAGGTCTCTAGCACTCCAACGGCATATTGTACTTGTTGGTCTTGTATGTACAATCTATTAACAAAACTTGATAGAAGTATTGTGCCAACTTGATAATCTCCGGATGCGCCAAGAAAATACGAGTCACTTTGCCTTCCAATACTTGCTTCCTCATTGTGTATCCGTGTTGATCGGCTAACCATTGAGATTGTTCCATAACCGCTCTACCATCCCGTGACCTCCTCCTAAAGGCTGCTCTTGCCGTGTAAATTTTCCTCAAAGTGGACAAGTTATCCTTATCATCCTCCTTAATATTCCGAAGGATGTCACTTGGTTTACACGCTTTCATCGACCTCACCGTTTCCAATTGATGTGGTTTCAACCCACAAACGGCCGCGTTTCCAACAAGAGATTCCAGATCATCATGATTGTGACAACCATTCATCAGTTTAGAGAACTTGTATACCTTACTACCGTCGGGTCTCTTGGGTCTATTAACTATAATCATAAACGGGCAACCAAACTTCTTTGATTTAGTAATGTATTCACTTGTCGTCTTCTTCACGTACAGTCTTTCCTTTGCCCAGTGACTTTCTTGCTTTCCACCTCTCTCACAAACAATTTCCAAACGATTTTCACTTGAATGACGGACTAAAACTAAGGAGTATTTGATCTCTATTCCCTTGTCTATAAACCATTGCTTTGCATCGTTTCTATCTTGCCATTCCAAATCTGTGAAATAGTGGGAAGAGGTACAGGACCCAGCAGAGATACAACTTTGGGTTGATCTTCTGCAAACGCCACAACAATCTACAACAAATATCAACAAGTTCATGATTCAAAATCGGTTTATATGTTACAGTCGATTAAACCGATTTCCCACAATCGGTTTATATGTGCAACTATAAAGATCGATTAAAGATTTGTCTAAAAAATTTCGAAGTCCACAATCGGTTCACGTCTCGTGTCATATAATCTGATTGTTGTTCACATTTCTCCTGGAACTTTAAAGTCGGATTACATATACATGAAAATAAACCGATTGTCGACTTACGTGATTATTCAAGTGAAGAAATCGGGTTATAAACATCACCAACAAAAACCGATTCTGGTCACGTACCCATCGTGCCAAAAATTTACTACAATCGGTTCATATGGTGATGAACAAAGACCGATTATGTACCCGATTTGGGAATTTTACCCAGAATCGGTTTATGTAGTGTTATCGAATAAACCGATTCCGGGCTAAAGTTTTGAAAAAATTTCCCTTTTTGGGCGATTGGGACATGCAAATACATGTTTCTAGATCGTTACAACTCATACCTGTTTATTAAGAGCATTATCATCTTCTTCCCGACGAAATTTTTTTTGTGCTTGAATAATACCTCAAGCATTCTTTGGTTGACATCCTCTTCTTCTTTCAACAAATTATCCAATTCGGTAGGATCGAAATCATGATAATCTGATGCACCCACTTCTTCATCACTGCTAGAGTCTTCATCATCACTATAAAGTTTCATTTTTGCTAAGAAAATCACAAACCCTAGTTTTTATTTTTTCCCTCTACTTCTTCTTTCCCTCCAATCCTTACAAGAGGAAATGAATTTCTACTCTAGTCTTAACACTATAGTCAAACTCAAACACTACTTAATTTAACTAATATTAACTTAATTAATCATCACTAATTTAATAAGGGCATATTAGGCATTAACATAAATAGTGGATAAGGGGTTTCTAAAAATTACTTCCTAATGACTCTATTTTGTCATGTAGTTATAGGACCCAATTTAGCCAAGTTTTTAGAAGTCCGAAAAACAATGGGAATTTGCCCAAGCCCCACCAATTGGAAGTCCATCCTATTGGAAATTAAAAACAAAACAATTTTCTTTTTTTTTTCTTTTTTAAAACTATTATGAAATTGTCTCACAAGTTGGTTTTACTCCACAATTTAGAATTACACTGTAACCCCTATAAAATAATAGCGTCGGGACAGGTAAAATTTATCAATTTATCGCGATATTAAATAATCACATAAGTTAATAATTATTAAATTTATATTAATTAGTTTATCAAAATATTATTTAATTTAAAAAAAAAAATAATCAACAAAATGAACCAGTACACCTTATTCCATTGGAAATTGTTTTTGTCATTGTAAGATTCGTTTAATGGATGACACCACATTAAAGAATCCAAGTGAAACGTTATATAATAAAGGACTAGAGAATTGCAAAATTTAATCAATGGATTGAATTATCACAGTGGAATGGATGTTGAACTTCTTTCAAACTGTCCTCAAAAGGATATTATTTCAGATTTGTTGACTGACGAAGAAATAATTGAGAATGAAATGGGAAAAGATGAAAGCGATGATGTGGAAGTCGAAGATGAAAGTGTATTTACGAACAACCTTTTGGTAAAGAAGCTATCAAAGCTGCAAAGATATTGAATAGGTTTTTATTGCATCAGGAAACGACAACACCAAAAACTATTCTAATGTTAAGAAAAATCCAAGATGAACTTCAATCTGACATCATTTTAAGAAAAACCAAGTCACAATTGAATCATTCTTTACCAAGTTAGTGATAGACAAATTTTTGTTCTAATTTGTCCTCAATGTTCTGTATTGTTAGTACTCGATTTCGTACTTATTATGGTGTTTTATGTTTTTGTAGATGTTTTTGGAAAAATAAGTTCTTGCGGCGAAATTGGCTCGAAAAGTGGTGTTTTACACCCCTGAAATGTGTTAAAGGCACCCCAGAAATGCGCTGAAGGAATCCCAGAAAAATTACTATTTACGCCCAAAAATACTATTTTACACCCCAGGGCAAGTGCGAAAGGGACACCCGTACAAGATTAAGGGGAAGATATCTTCTTCCCAAAATTCAAAAGTGAAAAAAGGCGGGAAAAATGGCAGCAACAATGGCAGAGTTGTCGATCGGATTTTGGAGGAGTTTTTGTGTCATTCAATCGCTGAAACTTCATGGGTAGTTGTGATATGTCCTAACAAAGCTAGTATGGGTGTTTGTTTCGATCAAATTTGTCTGGATAACTTGGTTTAATCCAAACAGGGAGTTGGAGGGAACACATGAGCTTACACGAGTTGTAGTGAATCTAAACGTGTACTGCATGTGTTTGGAAACCTTAATCAACACTTTAGAACGTGAAGAAGATTTATAGGGAATTTAATCCAGTTGCAGATGCGTAAAAATCAAAATCATTGATAAAAAAAAAGAAAGAAAATATCCCGAGTAAAAGAAGATTATTTGGGATTGATGGAGGAGATTCAACGTGTGTTTTTTCTTTAAATAGATTCCCTGGGAGTCCTAGAGGGGGGTCGAGAGTTTGGGGGGCTTTAGAAGGGCTCAGGAGTGAGAAATCAAGACGAACATCAAGCTTCCTGCTGCTGTTTTCTGCTGGTGCTGGTGCTGGTGCTGAAGAACGCGAAGAACAGACTCCCAGAGACAGTCGTTTTTCAACAGTGTCAGCGACACAGAGGCGAGGGTCGCAGCACAGTGTTTACATCACTTTCTGTCTGTCGTTTTCTGTAACAGCTGGTTTGTAACACTTATAACTATTACAAACCTGGTTTTATTGTATTTCTCATATTCTCATCATTTGTAAACCATTTTTGAGCATCAATGAAATTCTTTGAGAGGTTTTCCAACATGATGAGCGGCTAATTCTCTCACAACCAAGGCAATGAGGAAGCTATTTACGCATGAATAATTGGTAATTATTTATTCTCTCTAATTTATAATTTATAATTCACTCAATCACTGCTTTTGCAGAGTTTTTAATTGTTTGCAAAAAAATTCTTCATTAGTTGTGATTCAATTAGATAGGTTATGCTTTGTTTAGATAATCTATGCTTAGGGGATACAATTACTTTTTGAGAATTTTCCAGATTATTTGTGAATTAAGAAATAAGAGTCATAAAAGATAATTAGAGTTTTGAAATATGTATCATTCGATTTTGCGTCATAGTGGAATCTAGTGTCTTGGTTACCTCTCGCACACTTTGTTAATATTTTTGTATATAATTTTATTAAATCTTTAAATTTAATCTTCACAAGTCCGAGAGTTTGAACCTCATTACTACAACATCATTCAAAAATATTAATCAGTTAGCATATACGTAAAACTAAATGTCTATAAATTGGAGAGTTATTAATTTATATATTCGGAGGGACCTATAGAAAGCTAAAAAAAATATTGTTTTATAAATTTAGAGAATTATTAAATTAGCTAGTTAGTCCCGGCTCGGGACTGGAAAATTTTATTAATTTATCGTAATTATTAATTTATCGCGGATTAAATTATAATGGTTCTACTGTACTTAGGCCAAGCACTATGGTGCCTCATTTCCCTACCATATCCCTCAAATATAGGTAAAAGCTCAAAACCCAACCACGGTCTCCCATATCTCTATTTGAGTAGGGATATTCCGTCCCTACTTGGAAAAATGGATCAGATCTGATATGCCTTGTAGGGAAGGGAAATCACACGGAAACTGAAATCTAACTTTACGGATACTCAGTATCCGTGACTTTTTACACGGAAACTAAGTATCCGTTTTTGTTCTTTTTTTTTTGTTTTACCCTAAAACTTTCCTTTTTCACTCTTTTTTTTACTAAAACTTTTATTTTACTTATTATATCTCCTTTTTTTTACTCTTAATTATCTTTCTTACACAAACAAATATATTCCAACGGAAAAAAATTGGGAAAAAAAAAACGGAAACTGAGTTTCCGTTTGGCACTATTCACACGGAAACTCATGTAGGATAAGGATAAAAGGGAACCATGGTGAGGCTTACTTCAGACCCATATCCCTTCCTTTTATTTGAGGGATAGGGAAGGGATGCCCTGCACCATAATGCTTGGCCTTATAAGATAAAAAAAGTCCTGTAGAAGCAAGAAAGTCAGTTTTTTGTGAAGCAAATTGGTTATGCTTCGGACTTTTATTTCTGGACAAACAAAAGCACTTCTACTTCTAATATCCAAACAAAAGCTCAGAGAACGAAGAGGATATACCAACTAGAAGTAAAGTGTCTACATCTCGAAATGTGAAAATACTTCTCTGAAATCAAAAGTAAAGAAGTACCACATAACAGATCCCTTTGGGCAAAAAAATAAAACTCAAATTACATGAAAATCCAACTAAAATAACAATAAAAGCATGACTTTAACTGTTTATTCAACTGTTCCAATTTAAAATAATTATTCGCTTATTTAAATTTCAGCGTCGAACAATTTTATGGAATTGCTTCTCTTCTTCTTTTCCTTGTTTTCACCAACATTCTTCTTACCTTTTGCTTCTTCTATACGAGTATCATCTTTCTTGCAATGTCGTACGACTTCAATTATGAAAGATATTTTAGGCTCAATGTTGAAATCGACGATATCATACCTTTTTCAAAATATAACAATGTCATCTTTCTGCAAGCCTTTATTTTTTACGAAATCTTTCCATCCTGTAGATAAAACAAAAATTTTACTTGTCTTCTGATAACAATATTCGAACTTCAAATAATTTCTTTGATGACCGGCCATCCAAGAATCCCATTGGGATGACATCCACCCCTTCTTTATTTTCCTCGTGATTTACGTGAGGAAATTCTTGTAGTGCATACTTTTTTGGAATACAAATCTTATTACGTCCGTCTAAATTGCTTGGTGTTAATGGCTTCTGGAATATTTCTACATCTGTATACCAACTTGTTCTCCTTGTTTAGCTATGCATTTAGAACTTCCCTTACCATTTGGGCCTGGTAAACCAAGTACAACATTATTGTTTTGCAGCTTTCTCTTAGCACTATTGGTATCCACATTTTCATCACAAAATCTAGTACGCTTTCTTGTTGATGTTTTATCATATTTGAGACTAGCTTCTCCATCCATTGACATTATGATCTGGAAAAATATATCTGAAAATAAATTGAAAACAAACTGTTATAAGATGAAACTTTCAAATTTTAGGAATATTGTAGATGGCGAAGGACTGGTTGGAGGTTGAAACTTATATATGTATTATACAACTTAAAAATGTGAATAAAAATCTAATTTGGATTGTACCACATTAAATTTTAGATTTTCATTTAAGATGTTTAATATTGAATCTTCTAAAATACCATATAAATATAAAAAAAATTGACAAACATCTTACGGCAAAATACAAAGTTCAACGCTGTAAAATCCTTTGAATACCAATCGCATTTATTTCATTCGATATAGCTATCCAAGTTGAGTATTTGGTCAAGACATATATGGTATTAGTGTATTGCATTAACAATGGAAAAATTTTGTACGCGTGTCAAAAGGGTCATATAAGAGTCGGGAAAACCTTATAAGCGGATATTTGTAGCAGACTAATTAAAGTATCCTGCAACTCTCTCTAGAAACCAAATTCATGAGTTTTCTCCCCATGTTTTGTTGAGTCTGACTAGTAAGTCTGCATATTCTTCATTATCTATGGGTACTTATGTTAGCATTTTATGTAGTAGTGACTAGTGAGAGACTGAGAAAACACCTAGAGAAGAGGATATCTTGATTCTTGCTTGAACTTTGATATGGAGCTGGGGTATCTTGTAAATAAATTGAGCCATGCAGTTGGTAAGTTTAAGAGAGGTCCAAATACTTCCTTTATCTGTTCAAGTAGGTGAAAAAGATGATGCACTACGCACATAAAGACATATCTGAAATCTAATTAGTTCGACACCCTCTTTAAAAACTCATGTAGAACAATATGATTATGAGGTTCACCCTCGTCGCAGAGGTGGGGATGATCTCAAATAACAAAAGACTAGCACGTAGCTTTGATGAATTTTAGAGCATCATTAAAGAGCAACGGTTTACCTGACTTAAAGTATGCTCTTTTAACGGATGGATTTACCCAAATACCTGAAAATTGTGTACAATGTTAAATTATTTAAGAAAATTTATATGGACGGTGTTATAATAGAAACAAGAAAATTTGTACATATGCTAAGACTGTCTCACCGAAAAAATGAAAATCGCAATAGGATTAATTACTTAATGGTTCGCATCCCAAAAATTCATACTAGAACCATCAGCAGTTATGATATAATTATAACCTGGGATCAGTTTGGCATTAGTGACTGATAACTAAATTTCAAGATTTTGAACAATTTTACCACTTATAATAACCCATAACTTGGTACAGGTAAGATAAAAATTGAAAAGTCATGTTGACATATACTAAGAGGGTTTAACTATAGTCAATCGCTAAGTGATTCTACTTCATTTTCTCCAGATATGTAAGAAAGCCTCTTAATTGACGAAATTAACATACCTTACACTACCAATATTAGTGCATGAACTCGATATTGTTTGATCACTATGAAGCGATTACACATTTATAATTTAACCGAGAGACTTGTCGTTAGAGCATTGCTCGGCTGAACCCGCCAAGCATTAGTATGTCAAGATTACTAAAGTCAACTTCTTTATGTTAGACTATGAAGTCTAGAAATGTTGAGAAATGCAAGTATTACTCTGAAGAACCTGGAGAATTTGAAGACCTGTCGACATCAACGAACACATCATCCTTCTGTTCGAGGTTAGTAATACAAGACTTTACTTGTTTCAATTTCTGTCTATGTTACTTTCAAGTCGTTTAGATTGAAAATATAACATATAAGTTGTATATATGAAATTCTAGTATTAGAGACTTGATCATTCTATTATGATTAAAGTGTCAAGGAAGAATATAAAAGTTGTATCAAAACTTATTGATATTGAATTACAATGTATAACGCTTATCTTTTGAACATCGTGATTGCGACGTAAACACTATCTTTCTAACTTGTTACTAGATTGTGTAATAAACTTAGGATTGATTCTGTACCTAGAAAAATATGTTTAATTACATGAGTTTAAGGAGGCACACTTGTGAAACTTGTTTCATAGTTGAAAGGAATCAATGGGATTGTGAAGATACGTAAAACTCATACCTTCTCAAATTTCCCTGTCGGTGACCTCTGTTTTGGGTGTGATCATGGCAGGTGCACTGTTCTATGGTCTTCGGTCAGGATTCCATCGTCTCGGGTTTGGGTTGCCTGATTATCTTCAGAATCGGTTAGGGTTAATGGACGTTAGCCTTTCTGGCTGTTTATACATTACATGAACACGACAATTACATGTAGATGACTAAGAACATGATAGCTTGGACTTCGAGTGTTTCCGCCTTGTTCTTGTACCAACCTGGGATTGGTTCCCAGGTTTTACCTTGACTGAAAATATTCTTTATCTTCGCATCTAGACTCAGTTCTTCCCCACCCAACTTCGTGTCTCTGCATCGCTTATGACTTGGTTAATAAGCATCTGGTTCAAGTCTTCTACGTCTGACCATGAGTCTTATTTCGTATCTCATCTGTATTATTCTTCAGTTGTCAGTTCTTGAGATGCTACACGTTTTCATCCACATATTTTTCCCCAGTTTAATTAAACTAAGTTTATAGACTTCTTTTATTAAACTCCAGTCCACTTTTTGCTTTGAAAGCTCGGATGGTACGATGTCTTAGCTTATGCCTACCTCTTTTAGTGGCTTATAAATTTAGTGATGGCTTGTGTGGTCTGGTTTTTTAACTGGATGGGGTATCTCGCCCTTTTTTCTGGGCGCTACTCCCGACTCAAGTTTGTTCAGATGGGGTGGAGTACCTGGGTACTTCTTCAGGTACGCACCTTTTCCCAAGTTGTTCTTGGATGGGTCATCTGGGCGTTTTTTAGATACTTCTCCAACTTCCTCAGATAAGGTGGCATATCTAAGCGCCTCTCTAGGTGCACTCTCTTTCCTGAGTTACTTCTGGGAATTTTGGGTTTTTCTAGATGATATACCTGTCCATTATTCCCTTCAAAGAGTAAATATCTTTCCAAAGATACTTTGGATCTGATTACCTTTCACTGATATTTTGTACTTTCATGTCAGACTAGGTATATTGTACCGCAATAAAGGTTTTTTTGCTTCTTTCACCATGCTTAATTAGTTGGCGTCGATGAAGATACGTAAAAATCGTACCTTTAAAAATCCCTCGTCGGTGACCTAAATTCTGGGTGTGATCGCGACAGGTGCTCTGTTATCTAGTCTCTTGTCAGGATTTCGTAGTCTCATATTTAGAATTCCTGATTATTTTCTAAGTCGGTTAAGGTTAATGGCGGTTAGAAGAGAATCAGATAGAGGAGAGATAATTGTCTGAAGTCTGTTTTTTATTATCAGAGTAAACTTGTTTACATCATCATCCTTTCTTTTTATTTATGCATTACATGTAGATGGCTAAGCACATGACAACTTGGACTTCGTGAATTTCTCTCCTTGTAATTATACCGACCTGGGATTGGTTCCCAGGTTCCCCCTTGTCTGACAACATAGAGAATCTTCTTTAGTATCGCATATGGACTCAGGTCTTCCGCGCCCAACTTCGTGTCTCTGCCTTGTTTTGTCTGACCTTGAGTTTTATTTCGTACCTCCGTTGTATTATTCTTCATCAGCTATCATTTTTTGGGTGGATGCTATATTTGGTCATCTAAAGATTGGATGACCGATTCCTACTAGGGATCTATAGCAGGACCTAGCACTATTAGGAAATTGATAGCATGACCGGTCCCTATTGGGGATCTCTTGCATGACCGGTTCTAATAGCAAAAGTTATATTTCTGGTTTTACATATACTTTTGGTTTTTGTGAATATCGGAATATGAGTTATTATTATGGAAAGTTCAAGATGTCGACATGGTGAGTTATTTGAACACATGATAAAATCTTATCTTTTATTGTTCAAAGATATTCCTTGATACTCAAGGTGAGATCCCAAACCGAAATGTTTGAGAATCTTTTGATTGAGATTTTCGAATTTATATGTTTTATTTTTCCAGTGAGTAAACCATATCTTTGGAAGATATATTAGTATAATATACTTGTATACTATCTAATATTGAGTTTTCATCCTTGAGACATTTCAGTATATTAGTTGGATATTAGTTAGAATTAGAAAAAACCGAAAATTGGTGTTTATCGCATATCATTTGGTGTTTATTGCATATCCCCATTTTTTTTGACATTTGCCAGTTTACCCCCACTGTCAACTTTCCCGTCTGTCTTGGTTAAGTCTCACTATAATTTACTTATTTACCCTTTACTCATTGTCGTATTAACCTTTTTACATTAGTTTTAGGTTCTCCGAGCTTAGTTCAGGATCGTTTCTTCATTTACAAGTCCTTTACATCATTCCCTAAAAGGGTTCATCATTCATAAGTATCTTGGGATTTTTAGTATGTGGGAAATGGATCTTGCGTAACACTTCAGGATCGTTACACCGCTTTCGGGATCGTTGAATCATTTACCTTCCCCGCTAAGAAAATGTGGTCAGGGATAAATAATATTTTTAATGGGTGAGGGAACTGCCACCTTGCACTGGGTAAAAAGTATTTTTTTTCTCATAACAGACAAAAAAAAGGGTCAAAACATGCCTAAGATTGAAACATCCAAAAAGAAAAATGAGGGTCTATCTGAAAAACAAAAAGGGGTACAACACTAAGTTATCATAAATTGACCCAGTGTATATCAAATTCTAGTTAAAGGGAGATCATTTTAAGTTCGAAATGAGAAACCCAAGATCACATCTCAAAGAATTTCAAATCCTAATCTAGTTATATATCAGAAGTATAAAAGAAATTAAGAAACAAAGTTGCATTCATTACAAGAAGCTAATAAAGAGATCTAAAAGTGGGAGACTAGTAGTTTGGGTTCTTGCATTTCGTAATTACTTCTTCTTCTTAGGCGTCTTCTTTACCGGATCAGCAAAGATGCTTTCTTTTTATCAGATCAAAGGTACTCTTGTTCCCAAGTTTTCTTGTTTTTTAATTGCATCCGTTGAACTAGTTCTTCTAGATTTTGATTTCACTTAATCATAAAACCAAGTTAGGTGAGGGCAAATACACCCAAGTCCAATGGTGCTACATTTTTGGTAATCAAACATCAGTTTTTTGAAAATTGACACTGAAACTAAAGAAACTTGGGTAAATGGAGTTCAGTCATATGAATATCTATAGACTTTATTCTGAAAATCTGGATTAGTTAATTCTAGGTTGGATGTTGTTGGTCCATATAAACCTGATAATCGTACGTAACTTAGATAACGAGTTTGATGGTCGGAGAGTAAGTAAGTGCATTATCATAGCTTGCATTTGTTGTAATGGCGGGCGGTGGTAAGAGCAAACCAATGAAATTAAGAGGTGGAACTTAAATGAGAATAAGTATAAAATGGAGAGACGAAATCTGTGCAGCTTCAGCTTCATTTAACAGTCATTTTTCAAAAGAATGATCTTTAAGAACATATTGTCATTTTTGGAAAAATGTGTAGGAGTTTTTGTTTAGAGCATGGAATACATTAATTAGGTACACTGATGTAATTATAAAAGTGGTAAACAAGATGTTCGTTACTCAGACTTGTGAAGATTGACTTTTAGACTTAATTTCTAAAACTAAAAATAGCAAATTTAGATAAAAGTTGATTTCAAGATTGTTGGGAGGACTGTGACTAAAGATTCCACCGAAAACCGATATTAAGAGGTTTAATTTTATAATATAAATTATGTAACTCTAGCATTCAAGTTGATATCAATCTTTGCCTAGATAAATATATTTATAGTTTTACAGTTTTAATCGTAAATCTTAAGAATGGAACATCAAAAATCCTTAGACCAAGCATGTACCATCAAGTAAAATCACAACTAACCAATAAAAAATATTAAATTCAATTTCAAATCAATACAAAATAAAGAAAGTAACACATATATTAAAAATAATACTACTTTATTATGGAAATCCGGCTTCCTCTGTCATCCCATATGTTGGAATTTAACTCTCCATTATTACAAAGTATAAAAACTGAAAAGAATAAAGATAAGAACAAATTAAATTTTAAGCTAATTGCTCTCGGTAGTGGCTACCTCCCCTTTTCATCTTCTTCCACCATTATTTACACAACTTTCAAAAGAAACACTTTCCATTTCCATATCCACTGGCACATCATCATCAAATGAAAATGTTGTCAGGACAATACAAAATCTTCCAATAAGAATGTGTCACGCGTCCGCATGCAATCAAAATATTCTTTGTTTTGAAAATATATCATTCTTTATTAATTCAACCATAAAGAATAATAATTTTTTCATAATCTTGATTTCCTTCGTTATTTTGCTTATTTTCTTCATTAAACCAAATATAAATATCCTTTATCATAATTAATATCTTGTAAATGGTTTTCACATTTTGTAGACACGTCATGGCATGCTTACCACACCTCCTTGTCCAAATTATTGGGCCAATACAATAATTCTTCATATTTTTTTCTTTTTGGGACTAGCCCATTAAACCACTTCATTTCCTTCATTTACCATCAGAATTCCGCATTTTTTAGCCCTTCGAGCTTTATTTCCTAAAAACTGCAAAAATAACCAAAATTATTCAGATATGTACAAAATGGAGAACTAATAAATAAAAATTTGAGTACTAAATATGCAAGAATAAAGCACTTATCAAGCCCCCAAACTTACATTTTGATATCCCTTAAGAAAATCTATACCAGAAAATAAAAATTCTAACTCACTGTCGCAGGCATCGCGATTGCACTTAGCGCGTGAAACCTCTAAATGGCCCTAGTGGCCGAGTGTTGTCTCGGGAGGGTTTACAAGAAGTGTACCCACAAAACCTTTACTCCAAACCATAGATATATGTGAATAATTTAGGAACAACACTAAATAATCTCCTTAATTGACATACTTGTTCATTGTCTATGGGAGGAATTATCCTGTTTTGAATCCAATTGGTGTACACGAGTTTGCACTCAAGCGTACTAAAATTTATATATTGATAAGTAATGCACTACTCAGAAAGTTGAACAAAACCACAATACTCGGAATCTAACAAAGCATAATCACATGAATAGATTAAGAAGATGGATATGGAGATAGATGTTTGCGAATGTTAATTAAGGTGAACGGTGTTCCCCATAATATATATATATTTGAACGTCAATGCCAATATAAATCCTAATGGATAGCTACGCACCCACTGGTCTGAATAATTATTCTTGTATCAACTCAGGTGGTATATACAAGGGCCTCAACGGTCGATTTAGTTATTAATTTATTTTTATCATGAATGAATCGACAACATGATTAGATGTTTTGAACCCAAATGTGTGCTCCTTTTCAACAGATTAATTGATAGTTCCTATGAATCCTACATTTCACTCTTTCTTAGGACGAAAAGACAGCGAAAACACACACATATTGATATCCAAGTGTAGGTACTAAATTTTATTTATTTATTTATTGGTATAAATAAATAAAAAACAATAATGGGACTTGACCTCAATCATTAAACTTCATCCTTGCAGCGGCGACAAGGAGATACTAGTGCCCCACCAAATCATTTACAAAAACACATAAAGTTTGCAAAAGTAAAAACAAAAGGTGATATTGTGACGATTCCGGGTGACAACTATCATGTTATTTCTAACACTTGAGATCTTTCCTTTTATGAATAGACCCTTTAGCCTACAACCAAGATGTTTTCATCAACTTAGATTGGTTAGTATTATCCTAAAATGGCACAAGTGAGTTTCATAATGCAGATAAAAAGTTTCTCCCATACCCTCAAACTTAAATCTAACATTGCCCTCAATGTTCTAAAGATGAACAAGGATAAAATGTTACCACTTGAAGGAAAAGAAGTAAGGAAAGATATTACCATGTCACATAAGCATGGGTTACCTCCCAAGAAGTTCTAAGTTTAAAGTCTTCAGTCAGACATTATAAAGTATTAGTCACCTCATAGAATCATATAACAATAGCCGGACAACTGTGGGTCATCTGGATCAAATATCGCTATCCCAAATAAAAGGAAACCGCAATGGGCCAAGAAAATGAACGAACCGAGCACGCCTTTATCTAGTTTTAGGAAAATTACATCTAGTTGTGGTTCAAGTTCATGATCTATAAAAGGGTCTAAATGAAATGTTTTCATGGACTAGAATTCCTCAAAGGCACGATGAGGAGGATCAATTTGTGGAGTCTGGAAAAACTCAATCAGATTTAACTCACGTAGTAAACCACAATGGTGGTCATTAGTAAGCAAATGTGTCGATTTTGATCTTATAAAATAATTAGGCTTATTCCCGATAACTGACACATTTGAAACTCATATGTCCCCATAATTGGAAGAAAATTTTTTGGTGGTAAAACAAAGTCAATCTTGGTATTATCGCCCGGGTAAACCATATCAACAATTGGATTGGTTCCTAACAATTGAACTTCTATCTGGACATTATTAGGTTCAGGAAAACGTGTATGAAGATAATATTGTAAAATGGTAGAGGCACATATTTGAGGTCCCGGGTGAGGGTTCTTTCTAAGAGTCAAAGCTAAAGTACATGGAGAATTATAATCACCCTCAAACTTAGAGTTTTCAATGTCTCTAGATAGACTAGTCACAATTTCCCTAATTTCTAGATCGTCCGATTCCTGAAAATTGTCAATTGCTTCTTCTAGGTTATAATCAGGTGGTGCATCCTCACTCATATTTAAAATCTCTAGGAGTAGCTCCTTTACATAAAATTATTGTTTCTAAATCGATGTACTCTAAAACAGTATTCTCAGGATAAACCCGCTCCTCTAAACCATTGTCGGCTTCATAACAAGGAAATATTGCATCATCTAAAACAATGGTATATCTAGTCAAATCCTCTTCCTTTTGGATAAGTGAATAATCATTAAAATTATTAGGATTTGAACTAGAAATAACAATATCTTCATGAATAAACGATAATGTCCCAATGACCAAAAATAAAATCTAGAAAAAAAATCCTAAAATTAAAAAAAAAAAATGTTACAAAATTAAAACCCTAATACAGTTTCTAAAAATACAAAAACAAACAAAATCCTAAAAATAAAATCTTTTTCTTTTTTTTAATGCAAAATCCTTTGACTTCTTTTTCCTTTTTTTTGCTTTATCTACGAATCCAAGTCTTTAATCAATCACCACAATTTTTGGCTCAATTATATTTTGAATTAAAACTTGCAGCAGACGGATAAACACTCAAAAACGTAAGGAAAGATATTACCACCGAAAACCGATATTAAGAGATTTAATTTTATAATAAATTGTGTAACTGTAGCATTCAAGTTGATCTTAATCTTTACCTAGATAATTAGATGTTCACAATTTTAATCGTAAATCAAAAGAATAGAACATCAAAAATCCCTAGAAAGGCATGTACAAAAACCAAAAGAATATGAAGTCACGACTAATCAATAAAAAGAATTAAATTCATTTTCAAATCAATGCAAAAATCATATAAAGAAACTAACACAAATTTTAAAAATAATACCACTATATAATGGAAATTTCGGACTTCCTCCGTCGTCCCAGAAGTTGGAGTTTAGCTCTCTATTATTAAAAGAAAAAAGAAAAAAGAAAAAAGAAATTAAATTCTAACTAATTGCTCTCAGTGCTGGCTATCTTCCCTTTTCATCTTCTTCCAGCACTATTTATATAGTTATCAAGGAAACCACTTTCCTTTCCCATATCCACTACCACATCATTGTCCGTTAAAAATGTACTACGCGTCGAATATTATAAACCATATGGAGTCAAAATATTCTTTATTTGGTAAATATATCATTATTTATTAATTACAACAGTAAAGAATGATATTTTTCCATATTCTTGATTTCCATCTTGATTTCCTTCTTTATTTTGTTTACAAATATTTCCAAATACCTTTTATATAATAACTTCAAGTTATGATTAAGGGAATACACAAAGTTTTTTGTTGGCAATCTAGCAACAAGCTGGGTTCCAACACCTTTTTTGAATAGCTATGCCTAATTTATGAAAAATAAAACTACCAAAACCACTACTAGCGTCATTACTAACTAAGCAGTTCTTCAGACGCTTGAAAAAACATAAAGTGTCCTCACCAAGTTCCCCTAAAGTGGAGAAAGCCAGGACCCCCAAACCATGGCCATGTGAAACACACTTATCCAAGCATTTAATGTGTTTGCGTGAAACAACAGTAGCTATAACTTTACCTGGAATGAATGAGCGAATTCCTTCTCCAGTGAAGGGAGAGACACCCGTAACTGGGTATTTAATTAATATCATGTAAATGGTTTCCACATTTATACGCACGTCATGACATGCTTACCACATCCTCATGTCCAAACAAAGAGGCTAATAAAATAATTATTCATGTTTTTTCTTTTTGGGCGTAGCCCATCAATTCCTCCATTTTACCAGCAAAATTTCGTATTTTAGCCCTTCAACCTTTATTTCCTAAAAACTGCAAAAATAATCAAAAATATCAAGTATGTACAAGATGGAGAACTTATAAATTTAAATTTGAGTAGTAATACGTAAGAATTAAGCGTAGTCCTCAAGGCACATTCAATTGTCTTAGTGACTTTCATTCGAAATATTGCATTGGTTTCCAGAAGACATGCATGTTCAATCAGAACAAACAAACATTTATCCGAGTAGGGAAGCCCAGTTGATCCGGGGGTTGTACCAAACATTACAGGATAAATCCCCTTCATCCTTTACACTCTCATTAGATTAGATAATGTGCACGAAAGATCTGTCAGGCATAATTGATAATGTAGATTACGAGGTTGTGATCACTGGGATTTCTAAACAAGTAGGCCTATTTTCTATCATCTGCATTTTTGAGATGATTTTATTTTCCTCATTTAAGTTATCTTCTAATGTGGGCGATTATTTTATATTAGCAAACTTAGGGGTGTAAATTGGGCCGGGCCGGGAAGCCCGGCCTATTTATTAAATGGGACGGTATGGGGCGGGCCGGAACATCTCTTATCCATGAAATTAAAAGGGCCGGGTGGGCAGGGTTATTTATCTACAGTTAGTACACATGGCCTAACCAAGCCTGTTTTGTAATTTGGGCTCGGACGGGTAGGGCCGGGAGGGCCTTGAATATTACAAACAAATATATATTATACATATATATTGTTAAAAATAAAAAGAAAGTAGTAATAATACACAAGTTTTACTTAAAATTAATAATCAAATACGAGAATTGAGATGGGAATAAGATGAACCAAAAACTTCCTATAATTTTTCCTGAATTGAATCATCAGGAAAGGAAACTGCCTTAGATTTTGCCCAATATTTTCTCTATATGGTTAACAAAATTAGACTCCTGTGGAATAAAAGTTAAGAAATACATATGAAAACTATGATGGTTGACTGTATTTAGTATACGTACCAAGTATATTCTAGGATAAAACAAATGAGAACAGTCACTTAGGCTAGGTAAATGGATAACACTGGCGGGCTAACATGGCGGGTAGCATTGACGGGATAATAGGGAGGATATTGGGCCGGGAAAGAAAATTTGAATTGTGGCCCGTGCCCGCCTCTTATTTAAATGGGCTAGGTCGGGCCAGCCCGTAAAGGGCCACGGTCACCCATGGGCTGTCATGGGACAGGACGGACGGTACTGGGCCTCGGACTGCCGGGCAAAATTTACACCCCTAAGCAAACTTCACAAAAAAACTAGGTTGTCAATGTGAAGGATTTTCATTTATCTTATTGAATCCGGCTATTAAGAAAATCATAATAGTGCACCCATGGTGGAAGAGAAACTAGTGTCCAAGTATGGTTGTTTGGCATAATTCAAGTTTTTCGTCCAATGATGGTGAATTTGTTTCCATTCATAACCTGATCTTCCTTCCAATGAATGAGGGAGGACTAAGTCGATAGATCTTTCATATGTATGATACGTTGAGTGGTGTTTATCATGTTATTTATATACATATCGCTTGGGACTACAATTACCCTGTTGATATTCAGAATGTTGCTGCAGAGAAGTGGTTCATTTACCAAATGGGGACTCAAATTAGAAAGCGCTACAACTTCAGAAGTTATTGGCTTATTACTAGGAAATCATTGTTTAAACTTGTTAGAGCACTGTTCAGTCGAACTTATAAGCGTTGCTATCTCAACCTTGTTTCTCACGTTTAGTTGTCAAAGTTATAAGTATTGATTTTCAGTCTACTTATAGCTAAGTCTCGGATTATGATAGAAAGTGTAGTTGAGATTTGGAATTCACAACGTTCATCTATTGAAGACAGAGAACTACTAAGGGGAGCTTGTGGAACTTCATCAACAAAAGGTATGTGGAGACTTCAACTCATTTATCACTCAAAAGTCTATCTACTTTATCTCCTATTTGAGACAAAAGACGTATAGCTATATAGACTTCGATTATACACATTTGATATTTCGAGTTGAGTTTAAATCGCAACATATTTCTTGAAATATGTGTTGGTAAGCTTTCTCTTTAACCAAGTTCATCTTATATTATTGACGAATGTAAAAAAATAATCATGTGAAAATCGCCTTGTAGCATCTTACATGATTGTGTGAGACAGTCATTTGATGTAGACTCGGAATGTTTCGTATTGATCATTCGATCACTTGAAAATCGATTTGAAGCTTATAGTTTGTGTGAGACAGCTATTTTCGCCTTCTAAGAATGTTTCAATGATTGAAATGGGAGTTTAGAACAAATAATCATGACTGGATATAGCACAGTATGCATACTTGTATGCTAACTGTTGCAAGTTATTCCAAGTCCGGGAACCATAGTATGCATACCCGTATGCGTACTGGTTAATTGGTTAATCAAAGCCCGGGAAATTAATATGAATACCGCTATGTTTACTGGTGTGAGTTTCAAGTTTCGGGACTTAACTGAGTTTGGGTCCGCATACTTGCGAACCCAAACTTGGTCTGGCCACTTAGGTATGCGTACCCGTATGCATACTTGAGTAGGTTATGTTCTAAAATCGGTTTGTTCATGAACTAATACACTTATATAATAAGGAATGCAATCTTTTGCAAACTGAGGCTATAATGTTCATGAGTTGATTCGAGTGAATCAAAATCGTTTTTCGTTCAACTGTGTCTTGTATACTTCTATGAGAATATAAACAATTGAAAAACTCTAGAACTAGTTTCATTGGAGTCATTTGAACTAGTTATGGTTAAGATGAACAAGGTTGATATGAAAGTGTATATATGACTAACTTCGGTTAACTATTTTTGAGCCAACAAAAGTGTACACGTTTAGGTACGGTTACTCATATGTAAATGAAGTCACTTTTCATTTGTGTGTAACAAGATAAGTTCGATCTAACGGTTGAAAGATATCACTAGTGGAAAAAATCCGTTTTAAGATAGTTTGAAAGTGTCGTGTTAGCGACTTATACGACACTATTAAATTGCTGCAGAAAGTGCCGTAGATTCAGTGTCTTTTTCTGGAACGACGCTTTCTAGTTGACTAAGAATTACGATACTTTTCGGTTGTCGCTAAGCAGGACATATGGATTACGTCGTAGATTTAATTTTATATTTTAAAAAAAATCAACTGAATTGCAACTCAGATCCAGCTGACTGCAGTATTTTCAGACTGGGATTAAATAAATCTGACTTAAACTCAAATTAACCTGAAATAAAACTTGGATTTATAAATTCAAAAGGCCATTTGAATAAAAGTAATTATATTGGTTATAAAATTCATAACTGAATTCAGTTTACACTAGTTCAAAATTACAAAAATAAATAAATAATAAAAGTCCTGGTTTCATCTAAGTCATATCTAAGTTCTAGTTCTCATAAAAATAACTGCAAGATCCTGACGGACGACAAACTGAACCAACAGTTTCAGAACGACACACCTACAACAAATAAAAGGTTCAACATCACAGAAGTATAAAACAAGTGCGAAATAATCACTGAAAAGTGAATATACTATATAGATGTATAACAATCAGACAAGTCTAACATACAAACACCATTTACTACTAGATGAGTTAAAGTATCAAGAATCAGGATGATATTTTAGAAAGATATGGATCACCAGTACTTATACCCTTCACATAGTTTCAACTTTCAATATTCGTTCATTTATAATACTTGCTATTAGTAAAAGATATACCTAATTAGCACCATTAACCATCTGCATATGAAAAATTATCTCTAGCAGCAACTCATCCCCTATAATCTCACACATGGAGGGTTATTGAGCTGCATACGGATAAGAGGACTGAAATATCCTGCCTTTGAACTGGTGTTGGCTCTTTGAACCAAAGTTCCTCGACCTCTTTCTGCGGCCAAACAACAATGTCTCTGTAGAACTTTGACACTGTCTAGCCATGTAAACTGCAAGGTAAATAATATGTAAAAGAGATTAATATGGGATTCTTGTAAAGCAATGGTTCAAACACAGAGAAGTATTTAAACAAGTGACATGTATTCAATGTTATATATAACACCCAGTTCACAAATGAGCTTGAGTAAAGTACTCTAAACAAGACACAAATGATTGCACTCAGTAGTTGCAATCTTAACAATCCAAGTACCCAGTTCTATTCAAAAAAAAAAACAGACACGTCTGGTCAATAAGTTACCAACATGAAAAAGAACTATCAAGTAAGAAAATATCGAAGGAGTCAAGAATATGTGAAAGAAGGGCATTCTGATTCTGTGGCCGTCCGTGAGACTGTTTATGGGTGAAAATCGTTTCTGCCGATTTTGGTAATTCCGGTAAGTGAGTGAGAAACAGATCTAAACCCTAAACAAATGTACTGCACGGGAGTACTTTAGATTCGAGATATCAATCTGTACAACTCCGACCTAAACCAAGAAATGGTCGTTCCGGATTTGCTTCGGTCACAAAGAGGAGGAGAAGGGCTGGTTTAGGAAGGGAAGCGAAGAGAGTGTTGAGACCAGAACAATTCAGGAAGAGTATTACTTGACTTGTATCAGAAGGTGAAAGCTTTTGAAAAAGCTAGCAAAGTTGCCTTTCTGAGTATTTTATTTCTCCTGACCAAAACTTGTTGTCTTGGTGGAAATTGGTAAGACCTATTTATACAAGTCTAAGTGAAACGTACTCTGGCCTCATAAGAAAAAGAAACGTATAAGTTAAATGGGAAAAGGTGGTAACGCCTGGTATTGATGGAATTTGATGGAATTGATGTTCCATAATGAAAGAGCGTTTCACCATTACTTCCTGCATTTACTAACCGTTTTATTCTTACATTGTCTTGAAACGGGCATTTGCGTGTGTCCCACGCTGTAAACCGCCAAACCAAAACCCTAAAGAGCATCCTCCAGTTTGTGACATGTATTGATATCTCGAGTGTTTTCGTGGAAAACGTGCAGCATGTCGCTGGTGTTTGATAAGTTGAGCTTGAGAGATGTGTCGGCTCAGTGGCGACCTTCGACGGTCGAGATTTTGCATCTTGAGAGGAATTATTGCCTTTGATGTAGGCGCGGGATGCCAAAGTGCAAGGGTTGCATGACATTGCCAATGTCTTGTGTGGAATGCCTTGGATGTAGGTTGCGCATCGGGTGCAAGTGGCAATGCCAAAATGCAAGTGTTGCATGGCATGTGCCAATGGCGTGCGTAGCGGCTTTGGCCCTAGGTTTGCACGGCTTGGCATGCTAGGTCGCAAGCGTCGCTTGGCATTTTTCAATGGCGCGTGTGGCGGCTTGGCCCTAGGTTTGCACGGCTAGGCATGCTAGGTCGCAAGCGTCGCTTGGAATGTGCCAAAGGCGCGTGTGGCGGCTTGGCCCTAGGTTTGCACGGCTTGGCATGCTAGGTCGCAAGCGTCGCTTGGCATGTGCCAATGGCGCGATTGGCGGCTTGACCCTAGGTTTGCACAGCTTGGCATGCTAGGTCGCAAGCGTCGCTTGGCATGTGCCAATGGAGCGTGTGGCGGCTTGGCCCTAGGTTTGCACGGCTTGGCATGCTAAGTCGCAAGCGTCGCTTGGCATGTGTCAATGGCGCGTGTGGAGGCTTGGACCTAGGTTTGCACGTCTTGGCATGCTAGGTCGCAAGCGTCGCTTGGCATGTGCTAACGACGCGTGTGGCGGCTTGGCCCTAGGTTTGTACGGCTTGGCATTCTAGGCCGCAAGCGTCGCTTGGAATGTGCCAAAGGCGCGTGTGGCGGCTTGGCCCTAGGTTTGCACGACTTGGCATGCTAGGTCGCAAGCGTCGCTTGGCATGTGCCAATGGTGCGTGTGGCGGCTTGGCCCTAGGTTTGCACGGCTTGGCATGCTAGGTCACAAGCGTTGCTTGGCATGTGCCAATGGAGCGTGTGGCGGCTTGGCCCTAGGTTTGCACGGCTTGGCATGCTAGGTCGCAAGCGTCGCTTGGCATGTGCCAATGGCGCGTGTGGCGGCTTGGCCCTAGGTTTGCACGGCTTGGCGTGCTAGGCCGTAAGCGTCGCTTGGCATGTGCCAACGGCGCAATGATTGTGCAGCTCGAATTTGGCACGGCTGCCGTGAAGCGCAATGATTGTGCGGCTTTCGTTTTGGCATAATTTCCATGATGCGCAGCGACCATGCGGCCTGGTCTTGGCATGGTTTCCATGATGCGCAACGATTGTGCAGCTTTGGTGTTGGCATAGTTGCCATGATGCGCAGCGATCGTGCGGCTTGGTTTTGGCATGGTTTCCATAATGCGCAGCGATTGTGCAACTTTGGTTTTGGCATAGTTGCCATGATGCGCATCGATTGTGCGGCTTAGGGTTTTGTGTGTCGAAACCCTAGTTTAGCATTTGAAAAAAGATACCCTGGTAATTTTTTACATAAGTGCATTAAATGTTCTAATAAAAGTGTTTAGCGTCACCGGTGACGTCATGCTATGAGTAAGGTTTTACGACTTTACCTCTTGTCTAAAAACCACCATCAACATTAAGTCCCCTGCTTAGCTTGGAACAGGGGTATTGTTGCAAGGTAAGCATAAGATGGTGACAGACGAGGATAGAACTGAGACAGTAAGTCGTGAAAAAGGGCTAAGGAGACTTTTCTGACCTTTTTTCGAGATGTAAGTAGAATTCGCAATCCTTGCATCTGGTAGCTTTGTATAAATCACAGTCGTTTATATGTCTTTGTGGTCAGGATTTGGAGCGCTAGGCGGAGATGTTAGCATAGACTGGGTGTGAAAGGGACTTGTCAGAATTAATGAGCCTGGAATGGGCGTGGGCCGTTTGGCAGAGCATGGCGTTGGAAAGCATGGTGTGGCGCAGATTGGGAAGCTGGCGCGGATTGAGTGCTTGGTGGGACTGGTTCTAGCAAGGAGGGTGCGTGCGTTTTTGGAAGCGGCCAAGATTGTTATTGCGGGCCCGACTGCCTTTCTCCACGCACGGCTTTGAAAAGGGAGTCATTCCTTTATTTGGAGTCTCAAATATCACGCCTATAAAAGGGGTCGTCTTCCTTTTATTTCACTCCTTTGTTTCTTCATACCTTCGCCCTAACAAAGTGGTAAGGCGAGCTAGCATTCCAGGTATGCCTTCCTCTCTCATTCTCAAATTAGTTCTTCCTTGTCTCCCTTTTTTTTTTGTTTCGGTGCAAAAACCTAGTTGTAGGCGTGCCTTTTCACGAACTTGTAGAAATATTATCATTCTGAGTTGGTACGAATTCATATGAATCTCAGCCGTAGGTATGTTTTGCATGAACTTGTAGTGGAATTTAGGCGCGGATGCTATAGTGATGTTCGTCGTCCCAATTATTGTGTGAAGTAGATGCGCATGAGCATTATTATCCCTTTCCCGTGAAAATTAACATTTAAGGTTTCCCCTTTTTCTGATATGGCCGTGTGTGGTTCCCTTTGGTGAGGCGTGCCCATTCGGCTGGGCGCAAACCCTTTACTGTGTGAAGTGGTGATGCATAGTCCGTCAGTCCCCATTTCTCTTGCATGCGAAAAAATGACTTTGGAATTGCGTTCGGTACGACTCTCTTGTGTCTGATGAAATAATTTCCATGTACTTTCCGTGATAATCTTTCTTCGTATTGCTCTTTTGCAGTTGTCTCGGAGGTGAAATCAGCGTAAGAGAGTTTTTTGTTAGGATGTCAACAATTTCTGCCGTGCCGAAGGATGTGGGAAACTCCAAGCCAAGCATAGATGATAAGTTCTTCAAAATATCTGCTACAATTAGAAGAAATCATCCCAAGTATGTGTCGATTCTCTTGACTGGTTCTGAAAGTGAAGGAGAGGCTCGGTCGGTTCGTCCAGGAAGTGTAATAAGGTTTTGTATTCAGAGAAAGGAGTATCGCGCTTCCCCTATTAATTTTAAGACTAGTGTAAGCCCGTTGTGTCTTCTTAAGAAGTGGATGTGATTTATGTTGAGACAGAGATGCGTGAGGGCCAGCTTAACCAAGGCGCAAATTGTTGATGTTGTTGCGGCTTCCGCGGTTCTTCAGATCAGGAAAGATATTCCGGGCTTGGTTTCTTTTATTTTCAGATGGTGTCCAGACACTCATACGGCCATATGCAGGTGGGGTGAAATGATTATTTCCTTGGAGAGTTTGGCCGCCTTGCTGAATCTTCCAGTATTAGGTAGTCTCGATATCAAGTTGTCTGCAGAATAAGAAGAAATGCACGCCATTATGGTTGCGAAATCCAAAGGATTCGTTCGGCAAGAGAACGAGACGGGAGGTTTCTATGGCTGGTGGGTATCCCAGTGGTTTCCGAATGAGTTGGAGCCGAATCAGAAGAATAGTCCTCTCCATGTTGCGATGTTTCTGGTTCTTTGGTTATCCAGAGATATCTTCGACGACGGCTCGGGCAAGAAAGAGATAAGACAAGAACTTATCAAATTTGCCGTAAAGCTGGCGAAAGGTGTCGTTCTCCCTGTTGGCTGCCTGTTTCTTGGTTCCCTGTACACGCATCTGGATCAGCTGGTTTCAGATATGCGCGCTTCGAATGGTTACATGAAAATGGATTCGTATGTTCATGCCGCTTTTCTTCAAGCGTGGCTGTGGGAGCATTTCGTAAAGTATGCTCCAAAACCATTGGCGGTACTCCCTGAGCCTTGGGGTGGCTCCAGAATACTGCGTTGGTCGAATAGGCGTCCAAGGGTTGGTTCGAACCTGGTTAGCTTCCTTGATAATTCGCATACGATCAATTTTCGTTCATGGGTTCCGTTCTGACAAAGCGGATATGAGCGTTGGAGAGATGACGTTTATGCGAAGTTGCGTTCCTGGTCACATGTCGTCTTTCTTTCGAGGATCTTGCACAGTGTTATCCTACAACATTGATAGGGAGGCTAGGCATATGGGTTTCGATCAAGGGGTCCCACATGTTTGCCAGCCGGTTGTTTCATAAGTTTCGTGGCTAACTGTTCTCGATGCTACGGTTCTGGAGCCGGGAAAAAGTCTCCCTTTCCTGCTTACAGAACGAAGTCCATCAACAACCTCTAAGTATAACATATTCTGGCAAGATGAATTTCTTGCTTTTCACGGGTTTGTAAATGACGTGGTAGAAAATCGCCACGGTAAGCCTTCTCCCGCGGTTTTGGCGGAGCATCCACTACTGAGAGATCCTTCTTCAGCCAAGCGAAAATCTGTTAGCTCGAGTGCAGATAGTCCTCAGGCGAAGGAGCGAAGGTCTAAGAATCGTGCAGGCGGTTTCCAGTCAGACTCCTCAGCTCTACCGTCCTTTAGTTCATCCAACATGCGGGTATGTATGATTTTTCTTCTTGACCTTGATTAGATCGCGTATGTCTTCATTTCTATTCTGAATATCTGTCCTTGCATCTCGTCCAGGGTCTCAACAGTACAAACGTTTTCACTAAGATCGCCACTAGCCGGAAAACGTCCCTCCCTCGGACAGAGGGTGGTGATGTTGAGTATGTCGATGGGGAAGCTGGGAAGGATGAAAGCTCAGGGTCCGGCGATGGTGAGAGTAATTTTTCCAATAGTAGTGTCGAATCCTCATCTGCTCGATATGAAGATGAATCGGTAAGCCACACGTTCCCCCCCCCACACTTTTTTTTTGGGAAGTGTCTAATCCGTGGCGTTGCAGGAGGAAGCTGATTCTCAGGATGACCCTGAGACAAAGACTGGTGGATATGCAGCTTTGTCTCTTATTGTAGCAGTCGCACCGGGCGATCTTGAGATGGATGTGTATCAAAATGAGAACGTCATTGCTGTTCAGACAATGAAAAGCACTCCAGTAGCCACAGGCGCAATTATTGTTGGGAGTCCTTTCTCAGTCGCTGATGTAGTCGCGGGCGCCCTTTTCGATCCCTCGTACCTGGCTCCTCATCGGGATCACGTGCTTATTGGAGGATTCAGCGTGCCATCCAGACACACAGAATTATATACTAAGATGTGGGAGAACCACGTCCATATTTCCACAACCAAGCAAATCACTAGTCGGTACGCGTTAGTTAAACGTGTGGAGGAAATTCTGTCTTCTATTGACGACATGCGCAACGTGACTGGTGATACTGTTTCTGGGGATGTAATCTCAAGCTCGAGGTTCCATCGTGATATGTGCATGAAATTCGAGTTCAATGCTCCTTGGTTTGTTAAGAGTTTCTCTGAGGTTGAAAAGTTGTTGGCCGAAGCGGTGGAGAGTCCTTCCGAGGATACGGTGAAGAAGCAAGAAGCGGAAATCGCAAAGCTGTCCAGGGAATTAAAGTTGAAGAGGGCGTCACTTCAAAATGAAAAGGAGATTCTTTCCAATAAGAGCAAGCCATTGTTGGAAAACTTCCCCTGACTTTTCTCTGTCTTTTCCAGACTTTCTCTTAGGTTCTTCTTTTCTTTTGTTTGAAAGGCACCCTAAGTGCTTGGTTTAGAGTCTGACTGGTTTTGATAGACAGTTCGTATTTTATGAGGATATTGGATTATTTTGAAATGAATGGTTTTAATAGTATTACTCTGATTATGACTTGTGAATAGGATATTGTATCTATGAAAGTGTGTATCGGTAATTGTCACAAGATAAGCACAGTATGACGGTTTTCGTCGAGAATCCTAAAATAATGAATTGTCTATTTCGCCCAATCTAGACTTACTCAGTTTTCTGGGTCTCCTGATGAAAAAGGTATCCTCCGTGTGTGAGATCAAGTTTTGTGGGTAAGTACCACGGCGATTGTGGAAAGTCCCCTGTCGTTTTGATGACTGGATCGTCTGCTTTCGGTTTCTGTGAAGTCCCCATTCTCTCTTGCGGTTTGCGACTGGTAACCAGGTTGTCTGGTAGTCGAGTTGTGGATCCCTGAACAGATCGCTTGCTTCTGCTGTCCTGATGCCTGGATCGAAATATGAGATCGAGGATTGAAAACTGACATTGTAATCGAAATATCAACCCTCCCACGGTGGTCGGCAATTTTTTATGGGTGAAAATCGTTTCTATCGATTTTGGTAATTCCGGTAAGTGAGTGAGAAACAGATCTAATCCCTAAACAAATGTACTGCACGGGAGTACTTTAGATTCGAGAGGTCAATCTGTAAAACTCCGGCCTAAACAAAGAAATGGTCGTTCCGGATTGCTTCGGTCACAAAGAGGAGGAGAAGGGCTGGTTTAGGGAGGGAATCGAAGAGAGTGTTAAGACCATAACAGTTCTGAAAGAGTATTAATTGACTTGTATCAGAAGGTGAAAGTTTTTGGGAAAGCTAGCAAAGTTTCCTTTTTGAGTATTGTATTTCTCCTGACCAAAACTTGTTGTCTTGGTGGAAATAGGTAAGACCTATTTATACAAGTCTAAGTGAAACGTACTCTGGCCTCGTAAGAAAAAGAAATGGATGAGTTAAATGGGAAGAGGTGATAACGCCTGGTATTGATGGAATTTGATGGAATTGATGCTTCATAATGAAAGAGCGTTTCACCATTACTTCCTGCATTTACTAACCGCTTTATTCTTAATACACTATCTTGAAACGGGCATTTGTGTATGCCGCACGCTTTAAACCGCCAAACCAAAACCTTAAAGCGTATCCCACAGTTTGTGACATGTATTGATGTCTTGAGTGTTTTCATGGAAAACGTGTAGCATGTCGCTGGTGTTTGATAAGTTGAGCTTGAGAGATATGCCGGCTCAGTGGCGACCTTCGACGGTCGAGATTTTGCATCTTGAGAGGAATTGTGGCCTTTGATGTAGGCGTGGCATGCCAAAGTGCAAGGACTGCATGGCATGTGCCAATGGCTTGTGTGGAATTCCTTGGCTGTAGGTTGTGCATCGGGTGCAGGTGGCAATGCCAAAATGCAAGTGTTGCATGGCATGTTCCAATGGCGCGCATAGCGGCTTTGGCCCGAGGTTTGCACGTCTTGGCATGCTAGGTTGCAAGGGTCGCTTGACATGTGCCAATGGCGCGTGTGGCAGCTTGGCACTAGGTTTGCACGGCTTGGCATGCTAGGTTGCAAGCGTCGCTTGGCATCTGCAAATGGCGCGTGTGGCGGCTTGGCCCTAGGTTTGCACAGCTTGGCATGCTAGGTCGCAAGCGTCGGTTGGAATGTGCCAATGGCGCGTGTGGCGGCTTGGCCCTAGGTTTTCACGTCTTGGCATGCTAGGTCGCAAGCGTCGCTTGGCATGTGCCAATGGCGCGTGTGGCGGCTTGGCCCTAGGTTTGCACGGCTTGGCATGCTAGGTCGCAAGCGTCGCTTGGCATGTACCAATGGCGCGTGTGGCGGCTTGGCCCTAGGTTTGCACGGCTTGGCATGCTAGGTCGCAAGCATCGCTTGGCATGTGTCGATGGCGCGTGTGGCGCAATGATTGTGCAGCTCGAATTTTGCACGGTTGCCGTGAAGCACAATGATTGTGCGGCTTTGGTTTTGGCATAGTTGCCATGATGCGCAGCGATCGTTCGGCTTGGTTTTAGCATGGTTGCCATGATGCGCAGCGATTGTGCGGCTTTGGTTTTGGCATAGTTGCCATGATGCGCAGCGATCGTGCAGCTTGGTTTTGGCATGGTTGCCATGATGCGGCAACGATTGTGCGGCTTTGGTTTTGGCATAGTGGCCATGATGCGCAACGATTGCGCGGCTTAGGGTTTTGTGTGTCGAAACCTAGTTTAGAATTTGAAAAAAGTTACCCTGGTAATTTTTTACATAAGTGCATTAAATGTTCTAATAAATGTGTTTAGCGTCACCGGTGACGTCATGCTATGCGTAAGGTTTTATAATTTTACCCCTTGTCTAACAACCACCATCAACAGAGACGTCGAGATATATTAGGGGAGTCAAGTTAGTGTCATTATGGTTGAAAAAACTGGGTTTATGTTGTCAATGATACATCCTGTGGATAAAAAAACATGAACAAGGGTATAGAAAAATAAATAACATGTAGTACCTTTTTGACTCTCTCCTCTCAACCATTATCTTCTCTTTTTTTTCCCCGAAGCCCTAACAGATACAATGATGCATATCAGAAAATAATATGAACCACGAAATAAGTCAAGGTGGAACGTATGTCATCAGAGAGAGCTCACGGAAGGCAAATTCCCACCGTCCTGATGAAAATTTCATCTTTACCTTTCTTTAGTAAAAGCAGCCGTACATAATCAACCATCTTGTCTAACTCAACCTTCCTCTCGCCAGGCTTCACTGCAACCAGAAATTTTCTCTCCTCTTCAAGTACCTTCTCATACTCCTCCATTGACATCTTCTACAAACAAGAAGGGGAAAACCTGCATGATTTAGAATCAATGTTTATTTTCTCAAACAAGCAACTCCTCTAACATCTCGTGAACTTCACTACTCGTAAGATAGAGTGGGATGAGTAAACAGAAAAATAAAAATACTTATAAGTAACATAATATATATATATATATATATACAGGAAAATGTGATCAACTAGGTACCTTGTGCTCCTCAAAATCTAATCTCCTTAAAATTCATAAAATCAAGATAAACTTCTCACCTAGAAGAGCCTGCAATACTATCTGAAATCCCATGAAATATGATATCATGGTCAAGTCATTCACGCAACCAGATATCTTTGCTACATATAAGACAATATTCCGTCTGCTTTCCATAAACTTCCTGATTACAGAAAAACACAAAAACAAACCAATTATTAGATTATGTACCTAAAGTATTTAATAAACCAGAAACAATGAAAGGAAAGAGTAAAAACCTTTCCAGTTATATATTACATGAATCTTTGGCACCATAGTTGTGTTCCCCATTCAGTTATCAATTTACATCAAATAAAATGTACAAAAATGCTTAGTCAAACAGCTCAAACCTGGACACACAAAGAAAACTTCTACTTATGCTTCAAACCTGAACTATAGAAAGCAAAGCTATCAAAATTATCCAAGTAGAAACACACATGTTGTCATATATCAAAGAAACTTCAGTTGAATCCAGGTGTCACCTAATTCACTATTCTTAATATCATTACAAGTAATGCAATAAGGAATAGAAATTAGACCTCTGTCTAAACCAGTACATTCACCAAGTGCATATCTGAGGTACACTTTCACCTTACATATTCCAAAACTTGGCAGTACAAATAACAAAAAAAAAACATTCTTATATCTCCCATCAAGAACAAACAAACAACTTTTATAAGAACAAACAACAAGGAAACACAAGAGAAAGAGCATGCTGCACTCTTCATTTGTTATCAACGGAGAGGGATTAATCTCTTTAATTTTATGACTAGATGGGAAATCATAAGCTCGTCAAACACTTGGAAGTCTAATTGATTCAGGGATAAAAGAATCCAAACCACTAGGAATATAATCTCCCCAATCTTAAAGACATCGTATCCAAACAACACCTAAAAATGCCTCATTTCCAAAAGCTTGTTACATCCCTTAACCGCACAAAAGATATTCAGAAAGGAAAAACTCAAACTTGTTAAATGAAATCATACACACTTCTATTTAGAGCTTTAGAACAAGCAAAGTAAAATCCATTTAGTAACCTATAACCATCAAACTCTTTTTTGCTTCAAAAAAAAAAAGAAAACTCTTTTGTGACACTATGTATTCATACCCCGAGACTGACATCCAACGAAATCTAAAGAGAACGTGGCCACATAGATCTAAAATCAAATAACTGGATCCAAATTAAAACCAACAATCAACCCAATTACAAAACCATAAAACGAATGACAAATCAAACAAAAAACAATATTGATGTCTTATCCTAGACATTGTACTAATAAAATTAGGATATCATAGTGTAGCCTAATCTACAAATGCTACCAACCAACAAATCAGCCATACCATATTAGTGAAATAGAGAATACAATAAAAAAATTTACCCCTTTATTTTTTTCAGGATTTTAATCTTCAGTTTCCTCACCACCAGGTCCACCATCACACCATTATCACCAGAACCCTGAATGGAGTTCAATTTTATCTACCTGAAAGAGATCGATCTATTAGCATAGATTTTGAAAAGAACTACAAGATCGATCTATTAGCTACCTGAATAATAGCACCTCAAAACCCCAGGCTAATTAGCTTCATTCACAGCCGATTCTAAGATCTGAATCACCCAAAACAAAAACACAAAAAATATTTCAGAGATCAATACATATGTTACACATATTATGTTATATATAAAAAAATACAGTGAATGAAAGATCCTCAGATTTTTATGGAATATGAGAAAAAATCACAAAAAAGTAAGAAATTAAGGGTTTGTTACTGATTTTACCAAAAACGATGGGAACTCCGGACATTAGCGTGACCCATATTCTTTATCTTCTTCACTACTAAAACCCTAGATTTTTTTAAGTTAAATAGAGGCGATTGAGAAGAATAGAAAAACATCCCAGGAAAAAAAGAAGAGAAAACCCAATTGAGAAGAATAGAAATACCAAAATCAAAATGGAAAATCAATTTACATGTGTTGAAATTAAGATCTTCAAAGAAGAGCCGAAAAAATGGGCTTGATAAGCTAGTGAGAGATAAAGAGGTAAAATAAAAGTAAGAGAAAGTCGAGCGGAGAGAAAAATGGCATCTCTCTCTGAAGATTTGGTATAGATAAGGCCATGTGAGATATATCTTTCATCTCTAGCCATCCACGTATATGGGAAGAGTAAATCCTGACCATACCATTAAATATATATATTATAGAAACTATACTCCTCAAATGACGTTGTATAAGTCAACGAAATTCCATCCACGACGACGACTTGACTTTAGTCAGCAACAAAATTATTTGTGTCGTTGTAAAAGTCAATTAAATACCAACTACAACGACAAATTGACTTTAGTCAACGACACATTCGACATGTGGTGGTTTTGAGACATTAGGTATTTGTGTTGTTACATTAGTCTTAAATAGCCTCTTTTCCACTAGTGTATTAGCTTGAGTCTAATTATGTTTCATCTAACTGTGAATATTGAATGCTTTGTTACCAAGGTAACATTGATTGTAAACCCTTATTTGAAGACTATATAAGGAGAACTCTAGCAACTGGGAAACCTAATCCCCACACCTCATGTGTGATATTAGTTGCAACTAGAGTCGATTCTTCTTTAACCTTAGATTTTTTCAAAATCATGTAGGTTAAGGACTTAAAGATTTCATTGGGACGGTGAAGACAAACCCAACTATTTCTCTGTAGTTGCGTGTTATGATCTTGTTATTTTCTAACGTATTGAGTACTATCTTCTCTAAGATTTGCTCGAGATTTAATCTTCTATAAGCAAGATAAAAAGTATTCACAAACAATTGTCTCATTGTTTGTGATTCCACAATATCTTGTTTCGCTACCATACAATTAAGATTATTATGAGGTGATTGATATTACTAGGATGTTCTTCGGAATATAAGTCTGGTTTATCAATTAGTTCCTGTGCACTTTGATCTATCAAAAGATGGAACAAAACTCATAGGTATTTATGTGGGAGACAAATTTATCTATCCAATAGACTTTTCTGTGTGAGACAGATTGGTTTATCAAATCGTCGACTTTGGGTCGTAACAACTCTTAGTTGTAGGTGAGAGGAATCAAGCGCGCAGAATCCGGCGTGGTTCTAGAGGCGTAAGGAACGCGACTGTACCTTGATCTGTGTGAGACTGGTTAGGGCTCAACTACATTCCAGTCTAAAGTTAACTTGGAGTAGGCTAGTGTCTGTAGCGGATTAATACAGTGTGGTTTTCAAATCTGGGCTAGGTCCTGGGGGTTTTCTGCATTTGCGGTTTCCTCGTTAACAAAATTTTGGTGTCTGTGTTGTTTCTTTTTCGCATTACATTTTCTATATAATTGAAATATCACAGGTTGTGCGTAAGTTCAATCAATTGTGAATCCCACCTTTGGTTGTTGACTTGGATATTAGTTTTTGATACCGTCCAATTTATTTATTATATTCAATCGGGCTCACAAATTCCTATTTGTTTGATTGCAGATTGAATTAAGAAATTGAGATATAACTGTTGGATATACTTTTCTTAAGATTGAGTCTGACTGTCTAGTTCATTCTCTTGAAAATATATTGGAGTTAGTCCATACAAATTGTTATGCGAAATATTGGGTGTGGTTGTTAGACCCCACTTTTTCAAAACTGTTTTGCTTTTTAGGTCGCAAGTACGTCAAGATAGAGATTTTATTTGAGTCTGTTAAAGAAAACAAATTTATATGGTTCAAATGGATAATGAGAGGATGTGATCATGCAACTTGATGTCCGTAGAGATCGCACTACAAAGAGAAGCAGAGTACCAAAAGATAATCGCCCCGGCTACGATGTGGTCGATGTATGTGGCCCCTCCTTATTTCTTGACACCTATTTAACTAAATAAACTCCCCCCCCCCCCTCGAAATCTCCTTTAACTATTCTATTTTTTGAGAAAATGTAGGAAGTTGAGAAAAGCAAAAAGATAAACAGTTAAGTAATAAAACAGTTTTTCAAGTTTTTTCCCACGTACTTAATGCCTGACCAGGTGATGTTAGTTTCCTTTCTTAACTAAAAATGTCGTTATACCGTGTTCTGTTTACTAAAATACTTTGTAAAAGTGATACATGATATTTTTTTCTATTCTTTCTTCTCTCATGCCAGTAATTTGGTTTGTTAAATTGTATACGGGTACCTTCTAAAGTTGCACTGAAGAGAGTCAACAAAAAATTTCTTTGCAGTATGAAGCTAAGGTAATTCTATAACCTCGAGCATACACATCATTTTCATTTTATTTCTGTATATATTATACCTGATTTCTTCTTTTGGGATGTTACTATAAGCGTTGTCGTATCATGTCCAATTTCTCAAAGTTTTTATTTTTTTTGGTTAGGCTTGTTGATAGACTTTGTATCTAACAAACAAAGGCTTGAACATGGGAGTCCTCTTACCATAAGGGAAATGATTCATCTACAGTTTCAGGAACCATCTACCCTCATCCATGTTTGTCTGAATTTATGGTTTGTGATTATGTAGTGTTTCTTTACTTGTTGGGGATATAATACTTCCATCTTTTATTTTTATTCTCGGGAACATCACCTTCGGTAGGAATGAAGCTCAAAACTCCTGCAAACTTCACATGTTCATCACCATAACCATAGCAACAGTCTTATGTACCACAATTTAATAGTCAACCTATGCTTCAAGGTATGTCAAGTCTCTTGTTCGGGTGCATTTGCTTTATTGCAACATTTAATGTTATGTTAGATATTTGGTTTATTAGAAAGAAGGTATTTTTTGAAACTATTGCTCCTAATATTGGGAATGAAAAGATAAGAATCTTTAGAATGGTACATACTGTGAAGCGGGGTCAAAAGGATTTATGATTGATTCTACTTATGATCTTCACATTCTGAAGTTCTTTGATATCAGTTATAGGAAGTGAAGTTTGTCAGAGCTATTAAATGTACTTTCTTTTCATCTTCCGAAAGATACAGAACTACCTTGATATATTGTTCTTTGGCTTCAAGAGATAACCTGGTATCTCTGGATACAAATTTATTGTTGGAGATCATTCGGGTGTTTTTTTTGTTGTTGAATATGGTGTCACTGGAAATTTTATTGCCGAAGTCATAATAGTATATGTGTTAGAGCACTGCTCTGTCAAACTCGTAAGCGTTGTTATCTCAAGCTTGTTGTCAAGTTTAGTTGACAAAACTATAAGTCTTGATTTCTAGTCTACTTATAGCTAAGTCTCGGATTAGGACAGAAAGTGTAGTTGAGCATTAGACTTCACGGCATTCATCGATTGAAGAGGAAGAACTACTAAAGGGAGATTGTGGAACTTCATCAACAAAAGGTATGTGGAGACTTGAACTCATCTATCACCCAAAAGTCTATCTACTTTATCTCCTATTTGATAAAAAATTCGTATAACTATATAGACTTCAATTATACACATTTGATATTTCGAGCTGAGTTTAACTCGCTTACATATTTCTCGAAATATGTGTTGGTAAGTTTTCTCTTTAACCAAGTTCATCTTATATTCTTGACGAAATTCAAAAGATGATCATGTAAAAATCACCTTGTAACATCTTACATGATTTGTGTGAGACAATCATTTGATGTTGACTCGGAATGCTTCGTATTGATCATTCGATCACTTGAAAATTGCTTTCAAGCTAATAAGTTGTGTGAGACAGCTATTGTCGTTTTACGAGAATGTTTCAATGGTTGAAATGAGAGTTTAGAACAATTGGATATAAGCACAATATGCATACTTGCATATGTGTAATCCAAGTCCGGGAACAATGGTATGCATACCCGTATGCGTACTGTTTGGTTTAGTCAAGTTCCGGGAATCAGTACGCATACCCGTACGCGTACTGGCGTGAGGTTCAAGTTCCGGACTTTACTAAGTTTGTGGTATGCGTACCAGGTCGCGCACTGGCGAATCCAAACTTGGTCCGGCTACTTAGGTATGCGTACCCGTTTGCATACTTGAGTGGGTTGTGTTCTAAATTCGTGGCTATAATACATTTATATATTAAGGAATGAAATCTTTTGCAGACCTTAGCTATAATGTTCATGACTTGATTCGAGTGCATCAAAACCGATTTTGCTTCAATTGTGTCTTGTATACTTCTATGAGAATATAAACAATTGAACAACTCTAAAACTAGTTTAATTTGAGTCATTTGAACTAGTTATGGTTAAGATGAATAAGGTTGATATGAAAGTGTTCATATGGCTAACTTCGGGTAACTATTATTGAGCCAACAAAGGTGCACACGTTTAGGTACGGATACTCATATTTAAATGAAGTCACTTTTCATTTGTGTGTAACAAGCTAAGTTAGATCTGACGGTTGAAAGATATTAGCTTGAGTCTAATCAGGTTTTCATCTAACGGTGAGTATTGAATGCTTTGTTACCAAGATAACATTGATTGCAAACCCTGATTTTATATAAAGGAGAACTCTGGCAACTGGGAAACCTAATCCCCACACCTCATGTGTGATACTAACTGCGACTAGAGTCGATTCTCCTTTAACCTAAGGTTTTTCTAAACCTCTATAAGTTAACGACTTAAAGACTTCGTTGGGATTGGGAAGCCAGACCCAATTATTTTCTCTGTAGTTGCGAGTTCTGATCTTGTTGTTTTCTATCATGATTGAGTACTATGTTCTCTAAGATTTGCTCGAGATTTAATCTCCGACATGCAAGATAAAAAGTAGTCACAAACATCTTCGTCACATCGTTTGTGATTCCACAATATCTTGTTCCGCTACTGATAGATACATTTTTGTGTCTAATTAGATCTCAATACTATATATTGTTGGCACTCGATTTTGTACTAATTTTGATGTTTTATGTGTTTGTAGGAATTTTTTGGGAAATAAACATTTTTGGATAAATCGACTTGAAAAGTTGCTAAAGGCACCTCCGGAGGACACCTGCTATTCGTACCCACATTTTGGATAAGGGGTACCCTAGTGATAAGGGGCATCCACCGCTATTTGCACTCTGGAGCTACTATTTCCACCCCGCGGCTAAGTGCACCCTACTCTGGTTAGGGGGCACACCTTCTTTCTTCTTCGTTCAAACACGAAACTGGCGGGAAAATTTGGTTTTGTAAACTACGAGAAATTCTGAGAAGATCTAGACGAGATTGCGACAGGATTTTTGATGGGACGTATTTGGTAATAACCTGTTTCGATGAAACAGGGAAGTTAATGGCCTTTTCAACGTAAAAAATGAAGGAAACTTCGTGTCACGATGAAACATGGGAAGTGTATTATTCTCGGATTCTGTTTGTTATATTTGGCAAGATTTCGTGTGGATAGAGAGTTTAATTTCCTTCGAGACTCATATCACACGCGTTTGGAGGGTGTTAGATGCGTGCAGAACCGTGAAAATCAAAAAGGGGAAGAAAATATCTTCGAGATTATTTTCTTTACTGTCGAAGTTATGGGAGAGATTTTCAGAAGATTTGAGAATTAATGTGGAGTCTGTGGGATATATAAAAGTGCTTCGGGGTTCATAGAAAGGGACAGAGAGATGGGGAGAGCTTCAGAGCATCAGAAAGTCGAGATAATCGAGTTGCAGAAGACCACCATTTATGCTGCTGTTGCGAAGAACACGAAGAACAAAGACCACCAGAGACTGTTGTTCATGCTACAGTGACAACGACATTCATACAAGGGTCGCAAAGTTACAGTAACATCAACAGTTCATCTTTTCGTTTTCAGTAACAGTATTTGCAACAACTATAAACGTTGCAAAAACCGGATTTTCATCATTTTCTCCATTTCAACTTTGTAAACACCCTTTGTATTGACTATAGGAAATTGAACAAGGTCACTAGGAAGGACCACTTTCCCCTTCCCTTTATCGACCAAATGCTAGAGAGATTAGCTGGACATAGTCATTACTGTTTTCTAGATGGCTACTTAGGCTACAATCAGATCGTTATTGCCCCAGAAGACCAAAAAAAAAACTACTTTTACATGTCCCTTTAGTACCTTTGCGTATAGACGCAAGCCTTTCGGGCTATGTAACGCCCCAGCGACTTTTCAGCGTTGCATGATGAGCATATAGTCCGATATGGTAGAAAAGTTTTTAGAGGTCTTTATGGATGATTTTTCAGTGTTTGGTTCGTCTTTCGATGAGTGCTTGCATTATTTGTCATTAGTGTTGACTAGGTGTAAGGAAAAGAATCTAGTGCTTAATTGGGAGAAATGTCATTTCATGGTTCGATCAGGAATTGTTTTAGGGCATATCATATCTTCTAAGGGTATAGAGGTAGATAAAAGCAAAGTTGACCTTATCAAGACTTTACCGGTCCCAAAAACCGTAAGAGATATTAGGTCATTCTTAGGGCATGCAGGTTTTTATCGTCGATTCATTAGGGATTTTAGCTTGATTTCTAGACCTATTTGCAATTTGCTTGCAAAAGATGTTAAGTTTGTCTTTGATGATGCTTGTTTAGAGGCTTTTGAGAAGCTTAAGACTTTACTCACTACCGCCCCCATAGTCCAGGCACCCAACTGGAACTTACCCTTTGAGATCATGTGTGATGCTTCAGATTATGCTATTGGTGTTGTGCTAGGTCAGCGAGAAAACAAATTACTTCATGTGATTTACTGTGCTATCAAAACTCTGAATGATGCCCAGTTGAACTATAACACTACCGAGAAGGAACTGTTAGCCATTGTGTTTGCCTTAGACAAGTTTAGACCCTATCTCTTAGGTTCTAAGATCGTCATATATACTGATCATGCTGCTTTGAAATATATTTTGTCTAAGAAGGATACGAAACCTAGATTGGTTAGGTGGATCCTTTTGTTGCAAGAGTTCTCTCCAGACATTAGAGATAAAAAGGGTGCCGAAAATGTAGTAGCAGACCACTTGTCTAGGCTAGTTGTTGATTCCCCTGATGATTCCCTTCCTATAAGGGATAGTTTTCCTGATGAACAACTTTTTTTTGTTACCCAAGCACCTTGATATGCGAATATAGTGAATTATCTTGTTATTGGTCGAATACCCCAACATTGGGGTAAACAAGATCGTTCTAGGTTCTCAGCCGAGGTTAAGCACTTCTTTTGGGATGATCCTTATTTGTTTAAGTATTGTCCAGACCAGATTATTAGGAGATGTATGCCTGAGAGTGACCAGTCCAGTATTATTTCCTTTTGTCATGATCATGCTTGTGGGGGTCACTTTAGTGCTAAGAAGACTGTTGCTAAGATATTGCATTGTGGATTCTATTGGCCTTCGTTGTTTGAAGACTCCCATAGTTACTGTGTTACTTGTGAACGTTGCCAGAAATTAGGAACCATTTCCCGAAGGAAAATGATGCCCTTGAACCCGATTCTAATTGTTGAGGTCTTTGATGTGTGGGGTATTGAATTTATGGGTCCGTTTCCTAATTCTTTTGGTAACCTATACATCCTTGTCGCTGCAAACTATGTCTCTAAGTGGATTGAGGCGGTTGCGTGTAAAACCAATGACCATAGGGTTGTAATTGAGTTCTTGAAAAATAATATACTTACACGTTTTGGTACACCGCGAGCTATAATTAGTGATGGAGGGTCGCACTTTTGTAATGGGCCTTTTAGGCTTCTGATGAAGAAATATGGTATTACACATAAGGTAGATACCTCGTATCATCCACAGACTAGTGGTCAGGTAGAGGTTTCCAATAGGGAGATAAAACGTATATTAGAGAAAACAATTAATCTTAATCGGAAAGACTGTCATCTAGGCTTACGATGCCTTATGGGCTTACCTTACTGCTTTAAGACCCCCATTGGAATGTCGCCTTATTGTCTTGTGTAAGGCAAGGCATGTCATTTACCTGTTGAGTTAGAACATAGAGCTTATTGGGCTGTTAAGCAGCTAAATTTTTCACTTGACAAGGAAGGAGCCCATAGGAAACTCCAGCTCAATGAGTTGGACGAGATTCGTATAGATGCGTACGATAGTGCGAAGGAGTATAAGAACAAAATGAAACTTGTACATGATAGAAATATTTTACGGAAGTCATTTTCTCCAGCTCAAAAAGTTCTTTTGTATGATACCCGCTTGCATCTTTTCCCTTAGAAGTTACGTTATCGGTGGACGGGTCCTTTTATTGTTCGCACTGTCTTTCCTCATGGAGCTGTTGAAATTGAGACACCGGATGGTAGTAGTTCTTCGAAGATTAACGGTCAGAGATTGAAACCCTTTTTAGAGCCCTTTCCTACATGTGATGTTGAGGAGGTCCCTGTTTACCCTTGATTGACCATCGAGGCAGTTGTATGTTGTATATTGTATATTAGTTTTTGATTTTCTTCACCCAGGTATTATCTTTCCAACTTCTCCTCGTGTTATTTTACTTTTGGTACTTCTCTTTCATTAGAAACATTGAGGACAATGTTTTAGTCGCATTTTTGAAACTTCTAGCGTCACATAGTATCCGGTTAGCTAAGTTTGCATAGTGTTTCTCACCGATAAGATAGAAATTGGAATGCTAGAGATAACAATATTTTGAGACATTAGAGAAAAGACATTGAGATCTTTGAAATTCAGGAGAAAACTTGTTCCTTTTAGAGGGTAACCGTGATGGACCTAACCATCCATGATGGAAATGCAAGTAGGTCAGGAAATGCAAGAAAGACAAAGCAACCTCACAATGTAGTCTTAGTTACTGGATTAGACTCTCTCTCAGTAGAAACTTATCATCATCAACAAGCGAGGAGACATCAAAATCTATGAAGAAAGTTGAAGACGTTTAAGGTTTAGAAGCAACAATAGAAAAGAATAATTCAAAAATCAAAGTTGAAGACTTAGTTACAAGAAGTTATAAGAGCAAATGATATAAGTTGTTGGAATTCATGATACCAAGACATCACAAGTTGCGAAGATACAAGTTTTAAAGTCCTTCTCTCATGGCCATGTAAATTTTTGTCTTGTAACATCAATTTTTGGCGCCGCTGACGCGTGATTCTTTTAGGGCATATCATATCTTCTAAGGGTATAGAGGTAGATAAAACCAAAGTTGACCTTATCAAGACTTTACCGGTCCCAAAAACCGTAAGAGATATTAGGTCATTCTTAGGGCATGCAGGTTTTTATCGTCGATTCATTAAGGATTTTAGCTTGATTTGTAGACCTCTTTACAATTTTCTTGCAAAAGATGTTAAGTTTGTCTTTGATGATGCTTGTTTAGAGGCTTTTGAGAAGCTTAAGACTTTACTCACTACCGCCCCCATAGTCCAGGCACCCAACTGGAACTTACCCTTTGAGATCATGTGTGATGCTTCAGATTATGCTATTGGTGTTGTGCTAGGTCAGCGAGAAAACAAATTACTTCATGTGATTTACTGTGCTAGCAAAACTCTGAATGATGCCCAGTTGAACAATACCACTACCGAGAAGGAACTGTTAGCCATTGTGTTTTCCTTAGATAAGTTTAGACCCTATCTCTTAGGTTCTAAGATCGTCATATATACTGATCATGCTGCTTTGAAATATCTTTTGTCTAAGAAGGATACGAAACCTAGATAGGTTAGGTGGATCCTTTTGTTGCAAGAGTTCTCTCCAGACACTAGAGATAAAAAGGGTGCCGAAAATGTAGTAGCAGACCACTTGTATAGGCTAGTTGTTGAATCCCTGATGATTCCCTTCCTATAAGGGATAGTTTTCCTGATGAACAACTTTTTTTTGTTACCCAAGCACCTTGATATGCGAATATAGTGAATTATCTTGTTATTGGTCGAATACCCCAACATTGGGGTAAACAAGATCGTTCTAGGTTCTCAGCCGAGGTTAAGCACTTTTTTTGGGATGATCCTTATTTGTTTAAGTATTGTCCAGACCAGATTATTAGGAGATGTATGCCTGAGAGTGACCAGTCCAGTATTATTTCCTTTTGTCATGATCATGCTTGTGGGGGTCACTTTAGTGCTAAGAAGACTGCTGCTAAGATATTGCATTGTGGATTCTATTGGCCTTCGTTGTTTGAAGACTCCCATAGTTACTGTGTTACTTGTGAACGTTGCCAGAAATTAGGAACCATTTCCCGAAGGAAAATGATGCCCTTGAACCCGATTCTAATTGTTGAGGTCTTTGATGTGTGGGGTATTAAATTTATGGGTCCGTTTCCTAATTCTTTTGGTAACCTATACATCCTTGTCGCTGCAAACTATGTCTCTAAGTGGATTGAGGCGGTTGCGTGTAAAACCAATGACCATAGGGTTGTGATTGAGTTCTTGAAAAATAATATACTTACACGTTTTGGTACACCGCGAGCTATAATTAGTGATGGAGGGTCGCACTTTTGTATTGGGTCTTTTAGGCTTCTGATGAAGAAATATGGTATTACACATAAGGTAGCTACCTCATATCATCCACAGACTAGTGGTCAGGTATAGGTTTCCAATAGGGAGATGAAACGTATATTAGAGAAAACAGTTAATCTTAATCGGAAAGACTCATCTAGGCTTACGATGCCTTATGGGCTTACCTTACTGCTTCAAGACACCCATTGGAATGTCGCCTTATCGGCTTGTGTAAGGCAAGGCATGTCATTTACCTGTTGAGTTAGAACATAGAGCTTATTGGGCTGTTAAGCAGCTAAATTTTTCACTTGACAAGGAATGAGCCCATAGGAAACTCCATCTCAATGAGTTGGACGAGATTCGTATAGATGCTTACGATAGTGCGAAGGAGTATAAGAACAAAATGAAACTTGTACATGATAGAAATATTTTACGGAAGTCATTTTCTCCAGGTCAAAAAGTTCTTTTGTATGATACCCGCTTGCATCTTTTCCCTGAGAAGTTACGTTATCGGTGGACGGGTCCTTTTATTGTTCGCACTGTCTTTCCTCATGGAGCTGTTGAAATTGAGACACCGGATGGTAGTAGTTCTTCGAAGATTAACGGTCAGAGATTGAAACCCTTTTCAGAGCCCTTTCCTACAGGTGATGTTGAGGAGGTCCCTCTGGAGGACCCTGTTTACCCTTGATTGACCATCGAGGCAGTTGTATGTTGTATATTAGTTTTTGATTTTCTTCACCCAGGTATTATCTTTCCAACTTCTCCTCGTGTTCTTTTACTTTTGGTACTGCTCTTTCATTAGAAACATTGAGGACAATGTTTTAGTCGCATTTTTGAAACTTCTAGCGTCACATAGTATCTGGTTAGCTAAGTTTGCATAGTGTTTCTCACCGATAAGATAGAAATTGGAATGCTAGAGATAACAATCTTTTGAGACATTAGAGAAAAGACATTGAGATCTTTGAAATTCAGGAGAGAACTTGTTCCTTTTAGAGGGTAACCGTGATGGATCTAACTGGTAGGCTCTTAAAGATGTAGAAAATAAGAGTAAAAGAAAGCCTACTTGTTAAACCGCAAGTGCACGGTGTCGGTTGTAGTTTGTGCAAGAACGGGTCGAATCCACAGGGACTTGTGTGTGTAGTTGAAGTTTCCTAAGCTAAGCAGTGACAGTAAGTGACAGTGGCAGTGACAGTTACAATGGCAATGAGCCAAAGGCAGTGAAGTATAGAATGAAGGTACTAGGGTCTTTGAATCTACTTCTTGATCCTAAGCTAAGGCAGCATCTAATCGAATCATGTCTTGTTTCATCTCAGGAAATACTATAATGGGTGATTTATCAACTAATTTTACTAGCATACCCCTAGCATCAGCTGTCTTTCTACAACACAGCTGATCACAAGTTTACTTGCACAACCAATTAATATATCAACTCTAAGGCATTTGGGCACAATCCTTCTAATGTACTGAATTTTTAACCATTATCACTCACTTACCCCTAGCATCAGCTGTCTTTCTACAGCACAGCTGATCACAGGCTTGCTTGTTCAAATGGCTACTAGCAGTCCTAACTCATTTTTATCACTACAAGAACAATGACAAGATTACTAACTATCTTAACATACAATCAAGAATTTCATCTAAACCCTAGCACATGAAATTAGAACATGATAAACATAATTAACATTTGAAATTGAAATTAACTGAATTAAGAACTATAATTGAAATTCACAGAACATGGATAATTGAGGGCACTGGCTAGTCCAGGCCTCTGAGGTGGTGCTCTGGATAATCCAGGCATGGTTACAACACACATCATATCATCCTATTTATACCCAATTTACACAATTCTAGTTCATACACACAATTCCCAAAAATCCCCAAATTAACAGTGAATTAGGGATATGAAATTTACCTACTTTGATGGGTCAAATCTTACCCACAATGTCGACCCAATCTTCCTCTGACTTCACTGCTTCATTCCCACGCCTCAATTTCTTCTTTAGCTTCACCTAATTCATCAATCTCTAACCTAGGGTTTCAGGGATAGGGAAGGTGCGAGATTGATGAAGTAGGAGGCTAGAAAGATGGGGAAAATGATGGGTTTTGCTTTTATGGAAAAGGTAGAGTGGTTTGGTGGTGTTTGGTGGCGTCAGGGAGTGGTGGCGATGATGGAGAAGGTGGTGACAGTGGAGTAGTGGTTCTGCAGAGGTGAGGTGGGGGAAGATGGGTTCGATGGGAAAGAAGGAAGGGTGCGTTTGGTTTGGTAGGGGAAGGTGTTAGGTGCTCGTGTGTTTGGCGAGTTTAGCAATTGTTGATGAACAGCGAGGATGCGACGTTGGATGCGAAGATGATGGATCGATCTAACGACGAGACAGAAGGAAGCGAGGAGCGACCGTTGGATGCGGAAGTACAACGAAACTGACGGCTCAAGATGGAGTTAGGTGCTGTAGTGTTTGACAGGAGCTTCAGACTTCGATGCACGACGATGAAGCGACCGTAGGATGCATCTGTGGATCCAATCTGACGGCTACGAGCTTAGGCAGGCTTTGGGCTTGGTCTTGGACTTAGGTTAGAGTTTGGGCTTAGACAATTCTGAGCCCACTTCTTCTTTAAGAACAAATTCTTCCTTCCAAGCCCACTTCTAGTTGGCCCGGCTCTTGCAAACATCATTCTTCGCTGCCTTTCTGCGGGAGTCTTTGTCGTTTCTTTGCTCTTTTCACTCCGTGAGTTAACCAGGCTTTATTTAGTACCTAAAAATGCAAAATTAATTAATAAAAATATTTATTCTTGAAAACAAAGAAAATACAGAATATGAGATAAAATTTAGAATTAATGCACAAAAGATGAGTTAAATGCCAAGAAAAATATATAGAAATATGCACTTTTTAACACTCATCAAATACCCCCAAACCTGAATTTTACTTGTCCTCAAGTAAAACAAAACTAAGGAAATCCTACCTATACCACTGTCGCTGGTCTCTCGAATGCATTTAGCGTATGCACTAAGCCTTTTAAACCACTAAGTGTCCCTAGTGGACGAGTGAAGTATCGTGAAGGTTTGCTTAGAACGTACCTACAAAGTTCTAGGTCAAAATATAAGCTCAGATTCCATCAAATGTGACATGTGCAAGACAGTAGAAGCTCACAGCAAAATGGAGATGTCAATCTAGCTATCTAAGGCACAATCCTAGCACTGATAACAAATAAAGACATGTGATAAGAGTGTAAAGTGTATCTACACATGTGTAAAGAAAGATCGGATGTTATGACTACTAATCACCAAGAGATAGTTTCTCAGGCTAAGAACCAAGGTCGAAATCTAGCTAGCTGTCCGGACTTTACGAGAATTGTGAATGAGTTGGAGGTATTTCACAATTACTCGCGTTGTACATCAATGGCATACACCCTTCCTTGCTTATTACAATAAAACAAAAGATGACTCTTTACATGACTCTTATTTACATTGACTACTCTCTTTTATTTTTGGATAAGAGAGAACTATTTTCTTTACATGACACAAATGGAATTTGAATACTTGATTTTTTTTTATTTTTTTTTTTTGGAACAAGGAAACACTTTTGATACATAAGGAAAAAGAAACAAAAAATTACATGACACTTCGCAAGAGGTAGCCCTTTTTGATGCACCCAGTTAAATTCGATGGTTGTTTTTTCTTAATGTAACCTCCACCTTCTATCCCAACCAACCAAAGAACAAGCTAGTCAAGTTTCGTTCAGTATTCTAAAGTGATTGGCAATCTAACTTCCTATCAAACACCTTGAAGATCGAGGCTATACATGTATTGGTAGATCGTGCGCGTGCAAGTTTCTTATCACTATGTGAATTGTGCTAGAATCAGGGTGCCTAAATATCTAGACTAAGACTCCTAATAATTACATATTTGCACAAGAGTCAACATTTCAAGGTAAATGAGCTCCATTTTTATGTTTTTTTTTTTCAATTTTTCATTTTTTTATTTTCATTTTTCATTTTTTTCAAAAAGAAGGAGTTCTTGTTTTCAATTATGGCATATTATCAAAGTATCTACTTTTCACCCCCAAACCTAAACTAAACATTGTCCTCAATGTTTCAAAATATGAACAAAATTATAATACAACATATGAAGAGGATCATGTTGAGTAGAGAAAAAGGAAAGAGAATACCCGATTTCGGCGAAAGCAATATTAGAACTCCGTTATTCAAGGCAAGAATCCAACATATGTCAGCCGAGATCATATTGGATTAGCAAAATATATACAAAAGGAACAAAAAGGTTTTTAAGAAATTTTATCTACTGGATTATATACAAAAAATTCACCATACACTAACAATCTAAAGAGTTGAGGATCAACCCAAAAGACGAAGTGTGGAAACATAGAAAGTTTCAAAACACTAAAATTGGACTTAAATGGGAGTGAGAGTGAAAAACCGAATGAATCACCCCTAAACCTAAATTGTTCAACAGATTTACTTTTAAGCACAAAATCTTTTAATTTTAGGGGTTCAGGATTCAAAAGGTCTAACTCATAATGGACTGTTTTCGGGATGGGCAAAGAAATGCATTCCAACTGTGGCTCTTTAAAAGTGTTATATTTTGAAGCAAAATAGTCCAAGAGGACTTGGGAGGCACGCAGTTCCAATCCTAGATTGGGAATTTTCAGAAAAGTTGGTTTAAAAATTTTGTTGCAAACCAAATCTAGGTTGGGTGGAATAATCTCGATTTGAGATTTAGGTAAGAAAGTGGGTACATCTAAATTATTTTCATGGGTACGATCAATAGTACCAACACATACTTTTCCTAAATCAGAAACAGGTAAAACATGCTCACATTCATCGAACAAAACATCAAGACCTAAATCAGTATCATGATTGTTCGAAGTACTCAAATCATCACCGGAAGAAATAACATTTTGTGACTTAGGCAAGGAATCAGACACATCAAATTCGTCCTCATGCATAATAAAATTAGTGTCTACAGAAGATTCAACTATTCCTATGTCATGTTCATCTTCACAAAAGAATTGTACAAGCCCCATATTAGAATCAAAATCATATGAATTACAATGAGTATCAGAAGAAACAACATTCATGAAGGTTGAGGCTGAGAAGCCATACGTTATTGAACCAAAAGGTTCCACAATATTTTCAGCAAAAACATGTTCTTCTAACATATCATTATCATCATAATCATCATCATGGTAACATGCATATTGATCCTCATTAAAAGTGGTGGTGTCCTTAGTCGATTCATGTTCCTCTAAATCAGGTTCATATTCAATATCATTTAGATGAATGGGACTGGACACTTCATTAGGGACAACATGCATTTCCTCATGAATTTCCTCCTTTTGTAGTTGAAGCAAAATCTGATCTAACTTCGCCTGAATGCGTGACATAGTTCTATCAGAATTTTGCTCACCGAGTCTGAGAGCTTCTACGGTGGAGTCTAAATTCATGGGAGTACAAAATTCTTCATGTTCAAATTGTGGTGAATGGTACATGTGTGCATGGTCATTAGGGTTTACAAAATATTGATCACAACCTTCGAAAGGTTGATTATGGTCCCAATGACTACCAGCCTCATAATTTGTGGGCATTTCATAATTTGGATTTTCATGGTATCCCCTAGATTTCCTAAATTCATGCAAAACATAGCAATATTCATAAGGGTGGTCTAAACCACCACAAAAGGTACAAACATGCATATTAGGTTGGCTAGGTTGATACATGGGTGAATAGTTATACGGGTTTGCATATTGAGGCTCATGACCTTGAAAAGGTCCATAATTATAATCCCTATAACTATTGACATCATGGTCTGTGGGAGGCTCATAAGGTGAATCTTGCCCGTAAGCATCTCTAATAGATTTATTCCCAGAGGCAGACCAAAATCCAGACATGTCTTTGTTTTATGAAATAATCACACAAATCACAAAAAAGTAAGGCCCATAATTTTTTTTTTTTTTTTTTTTTGAAGCCCAAATTTTAGTTTAAAAGAAACTACAAGCCTAACAAACAACTAAATTACAAGCCCAAATAAAGAAAGAAAAAATAAAACTAATTATTACAAACCCACAAAAAAAAAAAGAAAATAAAAATAAAACTAAAATTATTACAATCCCAAATAAAATAAAATAAAATAAAATAAAATAAAAGAAATAAAATTAAAATAATTATTACATGCCCAAAAAGATAATTAAAATTACAAGCCCAAAAGAGAATAACAATACAAACCCACAAAAAAATTACAAGCCCAAAAAATTTGGGTTTGGGTTTAGGCTTACTTGCTTAAGCACAGCCCAGCTGTTCAGTTTGGTTGCAAAAGCCCAGTTGGGCTTTGGATCATCCTTCTTCAACTCCTTAACAGAGGCCCAGTTGGGTCACAACTTCTACTCCAACAGCACCAGGCTCAGCAACAGCTCCACAGTTCAGCAACTCCACAGCACAGGAGCACAGCAGGCAGCAGTTTCACATGTGAGTTTTTGGACTTCACAGCACAATCAGTCAGCACCAGAGTCACAGCAACACCACAAACTTGTACAGGACAATGATGCAGGTGATGCAGCAAAACAAAATGCAGAGATGCTAATGCAGTCAAGAATGCAGTACAGTATGCAAAGAACAATATGCAGAGAACAGGCAGTTAACTTCCAGAAGCACCAGCAAGTTAACAGCAGTGGTGCCCGCAGCAGCTAGGGAAGACTCGGCTAGTGAAAGCAGCAAGTGATAACTAGCTACAAGGCAGTGCACAGCAAGTTAGGCTAGATGAACTAAGTGCAAGGTAAGTTATGAACTGAGATGTATGAACAGGAAACTGATAGTAGGTTTAAGATGCAGATATGGTATGAATCAGTCAAGATGCAGTTAAGAGTGCAAGATGCAGTTATGGTATGCAAACTACAAGACTATGCAGCTAAGAATGCAAGATGTAGTTATGTTATGAACAGCAAGATGCAGTTATGGTATGAGATGCAGGATGACAGATGCAAATGGCAGAAGGTTATGCAAGATGAACAACAAGTATGCTATGATGAACAATAAAAGAAAAAAAAAACAACAAGCTACACAGCTGTAACAGAAAACAGAAAAGCAAAATACACAAAGCTTCAACCACATAGCAGCCAAGTCCCCGGCAGCGGCGCCAAAAACTTGGTAGGCTCTTAAAGATGTAGAAAATAAGAGTAAAAGAAAGCCTACTTGTTAAACCGCAAGTGCACGGTGTCGGTTGTAGTTTGTGCAAGAACGGGTCGAATCCACAGGGACTTGTGTGTGTAGTTGAAGTTTCCTAAGCTAAGCAGTGACAGTAAGTGACAGTGGCAGTGACAGTTACAATGGCAATGAGCCAAAGGCAGTGAAGTATAGAATGAAGGTACTAGGGTCTTTGAATCTACTTCTTGATCCTAAGCTAAGGCAGCATCTAATCGAATCATGTCTTGTTTCATCTCAGGAAATACTATAATGGGTGATTTATCAACTAATTTTACTAGCATACCCCTAGCATCAGCTGTCTTTCTACAGCACAGCTGATCACAGGTTTACTTGCACAACCAATTAATCTATCAACTCTAAGGCATTTGGGCACAATCCTTCTAATGTACTGAATTTTTAACCATTATCACTCACTTACCCCTAGCATCATCTGTCTTTCTACAGCACAGCTGATCACAGGCTTGCTTGTTCAAATGGCTACTAGCAGTCCTAACTCATTTTTAGCACTACAAGAACAATGACAAGATTACTAACTATCTTAACATACAATCAAGAGTTTCATCTAAACCCTAGCACATGAAATTAGAACATGATAAACATAATTAACATTTGAAATTGAAATTAACTGAATTAAGAACTATAATTGAAATTCACAGAACATGGATAATTGAGGGCACTGGCTAGTCCAGGACTCTGAGGTGGTGCTCTGGCTAATCCAGGCATGGTTACAACATACACCATATCATCATATTTATACCCAATTTACACAATTCTAGTTCATACACACAATTCCCAAAAATCCCCAAATTAACAGTGAATTAGGGCTATGAAATTTACCTACTTTGATGGGTCAAATCTTACCCACAATGTCGACCCAATCTTCCTCTGACTTCACTGCTTCATTCCCACGCCTCAATTTCTTCTTTAGCTTCACCTAATTCTTCAATCTCTAACCTAGGGTTTCAGGGATAGGGAAGGTGCGAGATTGATGAAGTAGGAGGCTAGAAAGATGGGGAAAATGATGGGTTTTGGTTTTATGGAAAAGGTAGAGTGGTTTGGTGGTGTTTGGTGGCGTCAGGGAGTGGTGGCGATGATGGAGAAGGTGGTGACAGTGGAGTAGTGGTTCTGCAGAGGTGAGGTGGGGGAAGATGGGTTCGATGGGAAAGAAGGAAGGGTGCGTTTGGTTTGGTAGGGGAAGGTGTTAGGTGCTCGTGTGTTTGGCGATTTTAGCAATTGTTGATGAACAGCGAGGATGCGACGTTAGATGCGAAGATGATGGATCGATCTAACGGCGAGACAGAAGGAAGCGAGGAGCGACCGTTGGATGCGGAAGTACAACGAAACTGACGGCTCAAGATGGAGTTAGGTGCTGTAGTGTTTGACAGGAGCTTCAGACTTCGATGCACGACGATGAAACGACCGTAGGATGCATCTGTGGATCCAATCTGACGGCTACGAGCTTAGGCAGGCTTTGGGCTTGGTCTTGGACTTAGGTTAGAGTTTGGGCTTAGACAATTCTGAGCCCACTTCTTCTTTAAGAACAAATTCTTCCTTCCAAGCCCACTTCTAGTTGGCCCGGCTCTTGCAAACATCATTCTTCGCTGCCTTTCTGCGGGAGTCTTTGTCGTTTCTTTGCTCTTTTCACTCCGTGAGTTAACCAGGCTTTATTTAGTACCTAAAAATGCAAAATTAATTAATAAAAATATTTATTCTTGAAAACAAAGAAAATACAGAATATGGGATAAAATGTAGAATTAATGCACAAAAGATGAGTTAAATGCCAAGAAAAATATATAGAAATATGCACTTTTTAGCACTCATCACTAACCATCCATGATGGAAAGGAAAGTAGGTCAGGAAATGCAAGAAAGACAAAGCAACCTCACAATGTAGTCTTAGTTACTGGATTAGACTCTCTCTCAGTAGAAACTTATCATCATCAACAAGCGAAGAGACATCAAAATTTATGAAGAAAGTTGAAGACGTTTAAGGTTTAGAAGCAACAATAGAAAAGAATAATTCAAAAATCAAAGTTGAAGACTTAGTTACAAGAAGTTATAAGAGCAAATGATATAAGTTGTTGGAATTCATGATACCAAGACATCACAAGTTGCGAAGATCCAAGTTTTAAAGTCCTTCTCTCATGGCCATGTAAATTTTTGTCTTGTAACTTTTGAAAAAAAAAATCAGTCTCTGGTGGTCTTTGTTCTTCGTGTTCTTCGCAGCAGCAGCAGAAATGGTGGTCTTGTGCAACTCGATTATCTCGACTTTCTGATGCTCTGAAACTCTCCCCATCTCTCTGTCCCTTTCTATGAACCTTGAAGCACCTTTATATATCCCACAGACTCCACATTAATTCCCAAATCTTCTGAAAATCTTTCCCATAACTTCGACAGTAAAGAAAATAATCTCGAAGATATTTTCTTCCCCTTCTTGCTTTTCACAGTTCTGCATGCATCTAACACCCTCCAACGCGTGTGATATGAGTCTCAGAGGAAATTAAACTCTCTATCCACACGAAATCTTGCCAAATATAACAAAGAGAATCCGAGAATAATACACTTTCCATGTTTCATGGTGGCACGAAGTTTCCTTCCTTTTTTATGTTGAAAAGGTCATTAACTTCCCTGTTTCATCGAAACATGTTATGACCAAATACGTCCCATCAAAAATCCTGTCGCAATCTCGTCTAAATCTTCTCAGAATTTCTCGCAGTTTACAAAACCAAATTTTCCCGCTAGTTTCGTGTTTGAACGAAGAAGAAAGAAGGTGCGCCCCCTAACCAGAGTTGGGGTGCACTTAGCCGCGGGGTGGAAATAGTAGCTCCAGGGTGCAAATAGCGGTGGATGCCCCTTATTACTAGGGTACCCCTTATCCAAAATGTGGTTCCGAATAGCAGGTGTCATCCGGAGGTGCCTTTAGCAACTTTTCGAGCCGATTTATCCAAAAATGTTTATTTCCCAAAAAATGCCTACAAACACATAAAACATCAAAATTAGTACAAAATCGAGTGCCAACGATATATAGTATTGAGATCTAATTAGACACAAAAATGTTTATATCAGTTACAATACGATTAAGATTATTGTGAGGTGATTGATATTTCTAGGTTGTTCTTCGGGAATATAAGTCTGGTATATTAATTGGTTCATGTTCACCTTGATTTATCGAAAGACGGAACAAAAATGGTAAGTTTATATATGGGAGACAAAGAGACAAATTTATCTATTTAATATATTTTTCTGTGTGAGAAAGATTGGTTTATCAAGTCTTCGACTTTGGGTCACAACAACTCTTAGTTATGGGTGAGATCATCTAAGGAAATCAAGTGTGTAGAGTCCTGCTGGGATTTAGAGACGTAAGGAGCGCAACTGTACCTTGATCAGTGTGAGATTGGTTAGGGCACAACTACATTCCAGTCCGATGTTAACTTGGAGTAGGATAGTGTCTGTGGCGGCTTAATACAGTGTGGTGTTCAATCTGGACTAGGTCCCGGGATTTTTCAGCATTTGCGGTTTCCTCGTTAATAAAATTTCTGGTGTCTGTGTTATTTCTTTTCCACTTTATATTTGATTATTATATAATTGAAATATCACAGGTTGTGCGTAAGTTCAATCAATTGAGAATCCAATATTTGGTTGTTGATTAAATTGATTGACACTTGGATATTGGTTTTTAATATCGTCCAAGTTGTTTCCTATATTAATCAGGCTCACGGATTTCTATTTGTTTGATTTTCTGATTACATTAAGAAACAGAGATATAACTCTTGGATATATTTTTCTTAAGAATGAGTTTGACTGTCTAGTTGATTCTCTTAAAATTATATTAAAGTTAGTCCATACAGATTGCTATGCTAAATATTGGGTGTGATTGTTAGACCCCCGCTTTTTGGTAGGTTGATCAAGGTTTAGATTAGGAGATCTGAAACCAAGTACTTGTGTTAGAAAATTAAGAGGTTTTTCTGTTAGAGTTAACTTAGGAAACTCTATACTTGTGTGAAAAGTAATCCTTGTTAAGGAATGTGTCCAGTCCTATTGATATGTATAAATAGCCATAGAGAAAACTAGAGAAAAACACACCACTACACCAAAACTAAAAAGAGTTATCTTCTTCTCTTCTTAGGCCTTGTATATTTCTCCATATACGGTGATATATAAAATTTCTTATTCCTTCCCGAGGATTCAACCTCTTTAAATAATTGTTCTTCTTGTGTGTATGATTGTGTTCTTGGCGATATTGAGGTACCTTTGTAGCAGTGCAAACCTAACACTTCCGCAGGCTTTGGCGCAACAATATATGTGCTCTTGAATGGGTTGTGGGACACCATAAGCATCACATAATTGTCAATACTGATTTTACTGCCCTGTTTTACGAAGCACGGATTGTCGTGATTTGTTTAGAATATATGAAAGCTCATTTGTAGACAGTTAAAGAAGATTCCCTTTAATCACGCCCGTAGAGAAAAAGTAAACTTCTTGGTTGATTTCTTCCCAAAGAAAGGGGTTCATCTACCAAGAGGTCAAGTTATCAAATTTTCTTCTCGTTCGGAAACTATGCATGGAATGAATATTACAGAATTGGCTGATGATTCAATATGTTTCTACTTTCTATAGTCTTTAGCCTGTATTTTTGTTTGAACGATTTTTTGGGGACCATGATTTTTTTGGGACCATGGTTCTATCTTTAGTAAGACATTTGGAAGTAAATATAGGTCACCCCTTATCTAGATATTTATATTAATACCTAAAATACTCTCCTGATTAATATTGGATGATGATTAGTGAAATCATTAGTGAAATAATTAAGCTAAAGAAGTAGAATTATTGAGAGAGCAAACTTAGAGAAGATGAAGAAGAAAAACATGAAAAATAATATTTTTTTTGAGTTCACTAATCTTGAGTATTCAAGTGATGATTCAATTGATGATAGCATATCTGAATCTTCATCTACTTCCTCTCCTAGAGTATTTGTTAATCTTCACAATGATCCGGATATGAGTTATTTCTTAGATGGTGATTGTATTCTTCCCCAAACTCAATCTCAAGATGAAAAATGATGGATTTTACCAACCACCACCGGAGGAAGAGCATTTGGGTTATTAGGTATGCTTCAAACTTAGATAATGTTGGTTTAATTACTCCAAACTTTCAAAAAATGAAATTTTTTATGTAGATTTGGGCCAGTTCGGTTACCATATGTCAAGAACATGTAACCGAACATACCTGAAAATGTAGTTCGGTTATGTTTTCCAAACACGTAGGTTACCGAACTCGCTCGTTAATTGAGGTTTTGGTCGTGCAGTGTAATGTTCGGTTTGCCCGCAATGTAACCGAACTTTAGGGTCTAGAAGTTCGGTTGGTTCGCAAACTTTTATCCAAAAACGTATCTAACCGAACTCATAAAAAAAAAAAAACCAAAGTTACAGTGCTATATTCGGTTACCTAGTATAAAATGGTAGGTAACCTAACTTTGAACTTAAAAATTTATTTGGGTACATATTGTGTGTTCGGTTACATATCAAATTGCTCTACCAACCAAACTTAAAGTTCGGTGATATCCTTATTTTCCGAAGGAACCGAACTTATGGACTTGTGTTGTTCTAATACAAGGAGTTCGGTTAAAAGTATTTTTTGCGAATCAACCGAACTCTGAGTTCAGTTAAGAAAAAATTAATTCGTGATAACCGAACTTTTTGCAACGAAACCAAACGTATTGCGACGTAACTGAACTAAAAGTTCGGCTGAGACTTGTTTTTTGCGACGTAACCGAACTTTTCTCTGAAAAAAACCTCCATTAAACCTCTCTGCAACTTCCATTTTCAACTCAGTTTGATGATTACTTCTCATATAATCAACCAAAAACGAATGACAAGTAATGGGTTTATGAGAATATCTTTGTTAATGTTTTAAATTAGGCTATATATATATATATATATATAGGTGGTGGTGGTTGGTGGGTGGTAATCGGTGGTTGGTGGTGTTGATAATCGGAGGTGGTGGTGGTGGTAATCGGCGGTGGTGGTAATCGGCGGTGGTGGTAATCGGTGGTTGGTGGTGGTGATAATCAGAGGTGGTGGTGGGCGGTGGTGGTGGTTATATATATATATATATATATATATATATATATGGTTATTAGGTTGGTTTTAAATTAAATTAGATTAAGGATAGGTTAGTCATTTCAACATTTTAGGACAACCCATATAACTATAGGGAAGGTGGCCTAATAAAACCATGGTCCCTCAAAAAAAACCATGGTCCCCAAGAAATCATTCTTTTGTTTTTAGTTGTGGGCTTGAGTTTAGCTCACTTTCTTGCCTCTTTGGGCTTGGTGGGCTTTGTATTTTGGTCTGCTTTTGTTTCTGTGTCGAGTACGTTCACTTTTGTTTAATAGAAAAAGAAGAGTTGAACTTGAAACACAGAAACATAGTAGAAGTAGAGGAGTTCAAGCATATAAATAACCGTGAATTAGGGCCAGCGTGGTGTGATATATGCTCCATCCCATGCACGGATGGATCAGCTTACAGACAACATCTTGATGGAAAAAAAGCATGCTACTCGTCTAAAAAGCCTTTAAGAGCAAGTTTTATGGTGGAAGAGTTTCATCTTCCATCTTCCACGCCCCCTCAGCATTTGGAACCGTGGATGGAAGTGCAAGTGTAGTGGTGGAATAGTGAAAACGTTATTAAGAATAACGTTTTTTCTCAGCCGTTAGATTTCAACAACTCATCCTAAATCTACGGGGAAAAAAAACGATATTCTTGATAGCGTTTTCTTAGCGCTATTAAGAATAGCGTTAAACGCTATTTTTATCGGCGTTTCCATGGATTCCACGAACCCTTCCACGAAATGGTGGAATCTTGCTTGGATTTTTTGTGGAAGACCCCAACTTGGAAGCCATTAGACTTGACATTCCATGATTTTTCCACACTTGGAATAGGTTGGATTCCACCATAAGACTTGCTCTAATAAGGCAAATGAAGTTGGAACTGAAAAATCCTTGTGCACCTCTTTTGAACAATTCGTGTTGGTGTCAAATTTGTCAAACACATAAACTAGGCTTTTTGATTCCTGGATTTTGCTTCCGGCTTCTCATCTATCCCCACTCTTATAATGCCATTCATGAATGACAGAGAAATCACTCCCTTTTCTCTCCTTTGTTTTGTGCAGTCATGCCACATTGCCACACCTCCTTGAACAGAATGCACCATTGTTTTTCAAAGAAAAGAGATATTAAATGCATTTTAAAAATAGTAAAACACAATAAATAGTAAGAAAACAAAGAACGTTAAATACGGTCTAAGTAACGTATATCTCAGAAGATTAGGTTAGGTTAAGTAGTGACACAGTATGGAGATTACAGATTAGAAAGAGTAAGTAAGAGAAAATATAGCCGGTTTCATAGGTCAAAAGAATATTTCCTATCCTCCTTAATTACAAACACTGAACTTATCACAAAAATCTTCCCCTATAAATATATATCTCCATTAGACTGTTTTTTGTACTTAGAAATTATTATTATTCAAAACCCTAAACAAAGAAACTTTTTTTCTTCTTGTTAGTGCTTCAGAGAAAATTCTGTCAAAATGTGTCCCGCCAATATGGTTTCAACTGATGAGAAAAAACAAGATTCATCAATCAAGAAACAACAACCATTGCAGATTATCAATCTCGATCAGTAAGTCATCTAGAGAATTATATTTCCGTTGTTATTTTCGTTAACAAGTGATTCACCAGAAAGAATGGTTTTGATTATTATCGGTATCTTCTATGCTTCAAAAAAATAAATGGTGATTAATTGTTTTTATCGTTATTGTTGCAGGGGTGATCCAACAATGTTCGTTGAATATTGGAAAAAATCAGGAGAAAAAAGCAGTATAATGATACCAGGATGGCATAATTTGAGTTATTTTCCAAATAACAATGGTGGTAATGTTTGTTGGTTTTTAGAAAAAGAATTTAGTGATGAAGTCAAGAAACTGCATGAATCAGTTGGTAATGCTATTACAAAAGATCGTTATATTGTTGTTGGTACTGGTTCAACCCAATTGTATCAAGCTGCACTTTTTGCTCTTACTTCTACTGATGATGATGATTCTTCCTCCAAGCCTATGGATGTTGTCTCCGCGGTACCTTATTATTCGGTACGTACGGTTTATCGTTGTTCGTTAAATTCTTGGTTGATGTATGATAATTTGTCCATTGTGTGTGTGTGCCTTCAATTTCAATTACTACTAGCTAGATTCTAAGTATCAAAGAGATCATGCCACCTTTAATGCTTCAAATGCACGGATTCTGCACGGTTTATCTATCGTTTATCGCTTCAACGGTTTATCGTTAAAGATGTTGTTCGTTAATTCTTGATTGATGTTTGATAATTCATCCATTGTGTATACATTCAATTTCAATTACTACTAGCCAGATATTAAGCATCAAAGAGATCCTACCACCTTTAATGCTTCAAATGTTAGGATTCTGCAAGGTTCAGTGCATATCCGTTTTTGGTATATCCTTATATGCCTGTGTTTAATAATTAATGGTCATATTGCACCTAAAAGTGCAACCCCTTTTTTAGGCCGATATGGTTCATGTACATGTCTCACGTCTGTCAACTGGAGGTATTTTTTATATACAGTATGCCGCTGCAGTTCTATGGGCAGGCTTCCTGAGTATTGCTGCAGGTGATTGGTGCTTGCTGCATTGTATTTTGGATGAAGTGGACCTGGTCACTAATGTGGGGCACAAGTTAATCACGTGCTGAGCATGTGCAGTCTGATGCTAATAATAGGAAGAGCAAAATTAAACTTGAATCAATCATATAAAACCATGTGGTTTGCCAGTAACATGTTTTATGTTTGTATAATTGTCTACTTCACCGTGATCTATTGCGCATCAAGTTCTTCAACTGTCGTCTATGCAAATGATTGAACGTTCTTTGTTCATTGGATTAATCTGTTGTTTATAATTGCAGTCATATCCAGCGGTGACGGATTTGCTAAAGTCAAGGCTATACAAATGGGGTGGTGATGCTTACGAATTTGATGACAAAAATGAACCGTACATTGAAGTTGTTTGCAGTCCTAATAATCCAGATGGGCATACCATGGAACCAGTGGTGAACGGGAAAGGAGGAAAATTGATCTATGATCTCGCATATTATTGGCCTCAATATACTCCTATTACTAAACCAGCTGAGCATGATATCATGTTGTTCACTGTCTCTAAAAGTACGGGTCATGCCGGCACGCGTGTCGGGTACGTAAAGACTCCCTCTTTGTCCAGTGGATAGTTACTCTTTAAGGAAACTGTCTTTTCAAAATTGTGTATGTTTTCTGTTAATAGGTGGGCTATTGTCAAGGATGAAAAGATAGCAAGAAAAATGACCAAGTTCATCGAGCTCAGTACAATTGGAGTCTCCAAGGATTCCCAATATCGAGCTGCAACGATCATGAGAGCTGTGACGGAGAGTGGGCAATCGATATCTTTACAGCTTGCTGGCAATTTCTTTGAGTTCGGTAAGACAATCATGGTAGATAGGTGGGAGAGGTTGCGAAAGGTCGCAGCTGAAAATGGAGTTTTTTCCTTGCCTAAATACCCGAAGCAGTACTGCAACTACTTTGGAGAAATAAGGGAAGCCCATCCAGGTTTTGCGTGGTTGAAATGCAATCTTGAAAATGTAGAGGATTGTGAAAGCCTTATTAAGGGAAATCTAAAGATTTTAGTAAGAGGGGGGAAGAACTTTGGGATGGATAACAAGAAGTATGTTAGGATTAGTCTGCTTGATCAAGAAGACAAGTTCCAGATTTTATTAGATAGGTTGGCTACCGTCTCATCGGCATCAACTAAAATCAAAGCATGATCCTGGTTTATCAGTCTGCCGCAGAGATTAGCTGGATACTCCTAAAGGCAAAGAGGCTTATTAGCTGGATGCTCCCAGAGGTCTTGACATTAATTCAGGCCTCAAGGGGAGGAGAGGATTGCTCTCAACTTAATAATATTGCATGAATATAGAGTACTTTGTTCTCGTCATTGTTGTTGGATTAGGATCTTGTAATACTTGAATGAAATCTAATGTCATTTTAAGCAGAAATTTCTTCAAAGAAGTAACAAAAGAAGAGCTTTTCCGAGCTACTAGTTCACAAATAATCACAAGCTTTACCATATTCTCCTGGCAAGAATAGAAGAATCAAACAAGATGGATAGTACTCTTCTAAACAAAGATTTGTATGCACATAAATCGAACCAAACCAAATTGCGAAATGAAGGGTCGGCAAGGAACTCCTGAAGTCATAGATGATGGTAACAGTGACCTGAGTTCGAAACTCGTGAGCATGAATTTCTTTACCAATCAAAAAGAAAAAAACAACAACAAAAAAGAAGAGAAATCCGTTTATTTAACCATGCTCGGAACATTACCAATAAGGAAAAAAACACAAGACCCATCCGTCTATTCCAAAGAAGAGAGTTTACATAGATGAGTCTTTTTCTAAATCTCCAATAAGGAAATTTGGAGGTACTGTGTACCAAAGACCATTACCATTGGCTCTAACATGTTTAGCCAAGGTATCAGCTACAGAGTTTATCTCCATTTTAACAAAAACACAAGACCAATTTTCAAAGGTTTTTAACAGGAAAAGACAATCCTGAACTTTTGAATTGTTGTCAAGAGGAAATGAATTCAACCAGTCTGAATTCAGAGACACTCATTGATATACCGGATAAGAACACATCATGCTTAGTCATCTTAAAATTGGAGGCTCGACAAGGTTGCCAAAAAATAACCAACACAGACAGCACCAGTGCTGGAATCCACCCAGGAAACAGTACCGCATTTGAAATAATCACCAACCATACAAGTGTCACCAGGCTTGCCTATGTAAATTAAGTCGCTGCCATAAAACATAAGGTAAAATGAGCCTCCAGAGGAAAACCAGAAACACAGGCAAGCATACCAACTGTATGTGTTCAACTAATAATCGTTCTGTTTGCAAAATAATTAAAAACAAAAAAAACAAAAACAGTTGACTTAAACCTCCAAGAAGGTATAACATATTCACCTGAAAATTCCAACCTTCTCTTTGCTTTTGTCAATCAGCATACCAGCATCCCTGCATCTCTTTGTTTATTTGTAGATCATTATAGTAAAAAATTTCAATAAGCAAGGCAATACCATATTCATCCGTTTCATGTGAGGAACAAGAATCAGCAGGCCATGCATCGCCAATAGGATTTCCGGGTTTCTTTACCAAATCCATACCTAACATTAAAAGATTGTATAAATCAGATCTTAAATATGTCATCAACCTAAACAAACAATAAACAAGATGAAATCAAAGATGTTCGCAAACCTCTGAAGCAAAAACCCATGTTCTCAATAGTGGATAGCAGATGACCCACACATCCCTTTTCAAAAGCCATAGGCCTGATTAAGACGAATGTCAGATCTTCATTGTAGAAATTGCTGTAGAAACAGCTGTAGAGATCGGAACTGCTGGATAAAATCTGTTCCTTGAAGTACCTAAAAGGAGACGAATTCCATCTTACGACGTATTGAGAATATTAAACAGGAGTAAAGATAGAAATAACAAAGAGAAACGAACTCTGTAAAATTAGATATGTATTTCATAACTAGAGACTGCAGCTTACCTGTACTTAAGGAGACACCGTTCAGCTAACTTCTCCAACACTGTTTCAACAGGGCCAAATGTTTGGCCACCTGGGAGTGCGACTGCCAGAAGATTACTTTCTTTTGCTTCTTCTATCCAGTTTGCAGAGTCAATACCAAACCACAATCTACAATCTTCTTCCACACTATCAGGTGTGACACTGCTATAAGAACGCCTGTAACACAAAATGTTCGACCCATTCATTGGGACAAAGTAAGACTCAACTTCACTAACTGTATAGTAGTGTTATCTACCAGTACTTAAATGATAAATATAAATTCAAATGAGAGATAACAATGCAGTCAAGAACATTACACAGCAGGTATCAGAAAGGGATATCTCTCGGCCGTTGATGTTAGCTGATGAACTTTACTAATAGCGTCTTCACCTTCCACTACCATAGCTACAAAAGGATAGGGACAAAACTTTGCTGGAGTAACATTGGGCAAAATGTTTCTACCTTCCATGGCGAAGAATTGAGTAAGAAACTTCTCTGTGGCACATACTAATCTGATCCCTAAAGACACAAACAAAACCAAATGAATTCGAATCAATAATGCACTAGAAATAGTCAATATCAAGATAAGAGATGAAACCATTAACAATGCATAAAAAAATATAGCACTGAAATAAAAGATATAATGTACGAATGGTGTGCTTTTTAGTTTCAAACTGATTTTCTCAAATTCCATCAAGATTTCACCAACATCTTTAAAAACCACGGCGCTGGGAAAGCACAAAACAAAGGTCTGCTCCCTCCCTTGAATCGTCTTCTCCAAACCTTCTAACACCACCGTCTTTTCCGTATCTTCTACCATCAGTTTGGGACTTTTTATTGGATACAGCTTCATCTCCTCTTCAAACGTCAAACTTGAAACATCAAATTAGGTCAGGAGATGAGATTCACATGAGAGTAAGAAAATGTGATAAAAAAATGGAAAAATCAAAAACAACAAACAAATTAGCAACAACAAAAAAAAAACACTCCTCACCCCATCTTTTGCAACTTACAAGTTTAAAATTTTAAGAACCCTATTGTAGCAGGATTTGTGACCTAAAATACGGATCAATTTCTTTTTTACCTCAGGTCGACCATTAATCCAAAACAAATTTAAGTATCTTAAGACAGAAATTACCTCATGAGGAATGATTCAATTGGAAACTGAGATTAGGTTTGGAAATTCAAAAGATTACAGATACAGAACATCCCATATTCTGTTAGAGTGGACCTTAACCTATCTTTGCCATCTATAGGAATTCTTACAGAGAAAATTTGGTTAACTTAATCCTGAGTGAATAGAGTGATGAGCCGATTTGATCAAGCAAACTATCATTCTGACATATGTTGTTGCTAACTTTTTTTGTTAAACTAATGTAAATTTACGGGCGTACTTTTGTGATCTTTCTGATAACAACATTTAAGTCACTAATTCAAATTGAAAAATTAAGAGAAAGAGAGATCTATATACAGAGGCCAAGCTTTCCAGGAGTAGTAACAGAAAGCTTTAGCACAGATTTCAAGAGGGTCTAAATCTGAAGAAGACATCTCTACTATTGAAAGGCAATTCGACATCAGTGAAAACACATTGGAAAGCCAACAATATCTTAAAGACCATAACTAATACACAAAGACATACGAAACACAATGTTGCAACTCGAACTCTCCTATCTACTATATTCAGATACGAGATTTTGCTCGACTACGTCTGATAAGCAGAGATTCAGAAGAGGAACATAAACGATATAGCTAATAAAAGAATAATGGATATTTAAGCAAATTTGAAAACTGAGATTCTTACATTGACAACCACGTCCCATGGAAACTGTGAAGTAACTGAAAGCTCGAAACTGAGAGAAACCCTAATTCCACTTGTCTCTCAAACCCCAGATTTCATCACCAACTTTCGATTTTGTTTAGCCCCCGAAATTCTCTCAAATCCTAGATTCCATTAAGGATTTTTTCCAATCAAATCACCGGTCTCTCCATTTCTCAGCATAGGACTAGAATCTGACAAAAAAGGAAAGAGAAAAAAAAAACATTAAAATCAAACCTTAAATTATCACAAAACCCTAAATTCAAAAGGCAAAAACATTGTACCTTAGCTTACACTAATGAGAAAGAAACCATCTGGAGTAATTGGACTATAGAATAAATTTACAACAGGACGTGAATGTCCATTGCAAACTAAAGGAACACCCAGTTTTCTCTTGTCCATCTCTTTAAAACAAGAACCCAAAAACCCTAATTATTTCTTTCCAGAAGCCTTAATTCCTAAATCAATTCGAACCAAGAGAGGAACTTTATGTTGTACGTTTGATGATAAGAGTGAAAATCGAAACTCTGAAGGAGAGGGGACTTTGGCCGTTTGGCGCGAGGAAATGAAAGTGTCAACTGGTTTTCTTCTTATTAAGTTTCTCTTCTTCTTCTTACTGTGTTAAAAGTGGTTCCATACTTTTACTAGTAGAGTAGTTAAATTGATATGACACCTTCTGTATGTTCCACGTGGCAACCAGAAATAAAAAGTAATTTTACTTTTACTTGGGAGTTTGACCCTGGCCAACTGGGCTAACTGAAGCATGCCTGACTCTACCTGGGGTTCGCAGTGATGGAAGAGGCGGATCGAAAAAAGTTATAATTCTAGTCGCAAGATATCTAAGAAAACGGTAGTCAGAATTTAGATCTCATTTAAATTGAAAGATATCAATTCAAAATTCCTTTTTGTATCTTAGACGGATGATCAGATCTGCAAGGATTATATAAGTGGGATTCTTTTATCGTCTTTCTCCGAGAAAAATGCGAAACATAATCATTTGAAATTTGGTATTCGAGTAGAAGTGCTTCTACTTTTTAAAATCTGAACCCTATAAATCAGAAACCAAAAAAACAATTGCTTTGTAGAAAAACGATTTTTTTCGTTTTTCAAGATTGCTCTGAAGTTGTGTTCCCAAATTAACTTTTGACCATTCAACCTAATTCAATCACAAAATAGCTCCTTAAAATGTATTTGAACAACCTCGGAGAGTGAGGGGGGGTGTGGCAATTAGAAATAAAGTAATGGTTATACTTCTATGAAGTCAAAAACAAAGGAGCATCAAATAAAAAGATTCATTTAGGAAAATAATTACTCAACAAATTACATGAAACTCCAACTAAAATAACAATAAAAGCAATAATTTAACTATTCATTCTGCAATTGCATTTAAAAATATTATTGGCTTATTTGAATTTGAACGCCAAACGATTTTGTGGATTTGTTTCTATTCCTTCTTGGATTATTTACCAACATTATTCTTATCTTTTGCTTCTTCTATACGAGTAGCGATTTTCATGCAATATACGACTTCAATTATGGAAAACATTTTAAGCTCGGTATTGAAGTCAATGTTATACCTTTTCCAAAATTCAATAACATCATCTCTCTGTAAGCCTTTATATTTTACGAAATCTTTCCATCCTGCAATTAAAATAATATTTTTGTTTCTCTTTTTATAAGAATACTCGAACCTCCATGACTTCGTCGACAACCGGCCATCCAAGAATTCCATTCGGACGACATTCACCCCTTCTCTATTTTCCTCGTAATTTACTTGATGAAATTCTTTTTGGAATAGAAACCCTATTAAGTTGGTCTAAATCGCTTAGTGTTAATCTCTTCTCGAATAGTTTTACATCTATATACCAACCTTGTTCACCTTGTTTAGCTACCCATTTATAACTTTCCTTAATAAGATTGGTGGCTCGTAGCCAAGTACAACATTATGGTTTTTTAGATTTCTCTCAACATTATTGTTATCCACATTTGCAATCTCACCTCTAGGACGCTTTCTTTTGGAATTTTTAACATATTCGGAACTAGCTTCCCACTTCGTTGACATTGTAAAGTTGGGAAGATAGATCTAAAAATGAATTGAAAACAAACTGCCTTATAAGATAAAACTTTGAGATTTTGGGAATATTATAGATGGCGACTGACTGATTGGAAGATGAAACTTATTTACAGTATGTCTTATACAACTTAAAAATGTGAATAAAATCTAATTTGGATTATACGACATTAAATTTCAAATTTTCATTTAAGATTTTTAATTTTGAATTGAATAAAATACCATATATATATATATATATATATAATTTTATTGGTGAACATATTACAGCAGAATACAAAGTTCAATGTTGTAACTTTTGAACGCCTCATTCGATGTAGTTATCCCAGTTTCAGTGTTTGGTCAAGGCATATATAGAATTAGTGTATTGCATTAACATTGGAAAACTTTGTGTGTATGCCAAAAAAAAAATCATATAAGAGTCAGGTAAACCTGATAAGTGTACATTTGCACGAATAGACGACACATAATCTTATTCTGGATGTAGAAAAATATGATTATGAGGCTCAACCCTCATCGGAGAGTTGGGAATTATATCAAACAACCACAGACTACCACATAGCTTTGATGACTTTGATTTGATAAATTTTGTAACATATCAATAAAGACCAACAGTTTATCTGACTCAAAGTATGATCTTTTAGCATGTGGATTACCCAAATACCAGAAAAGTTTGTGAAAGGAGAGGGTACCAAGTACACCACCAACTTCTTCATTCACCAACTTGTATGACAAAATCTAATGCAACTACAAGTAGGTCCAAGAAAAGACCCTTAAAGAAGATTGTATCCATAGTTATTCTGTTTCTATTACACAACCAATACGCCTTTACCAAAGGTCCGTGTACCTGATTTATAGAAGAGTTATTGGATAAATCAGAAATCAATATCCATGAAAAATTTAATCTTATTCGAATTGAGAGGATCTGAAATCTAACAAGTATAAAACTTGTAATCTATCTTTCAAAATATTAACTCAACAAGAACGATCTTGTTATACATACCACTTGTGTTAATCCTATTATAAAGTTATAAAAAAGTTTTTGGTTGTAAATGTGGGAAGTTGTAAAGTAGGTGGATCCTCGATTAATAAAATCGTCTAAAACCTTTTAACAAATGTACTGCACGGGAGTACCTGAATTCGAGTGATCAATCTATAAAACTCCTCCTTAAACCAAGAAATGGTCATTCCAGAGTCAACAATCACAATGTGAAAAAGCGGGGGTCTAACAACACCACCCAATATTTTGCTTAGCAATCTGTATGGACTAACTCTGAAATACTTTGCTAGAGAATCAACTAGACAGTCAGACTCAATCTAGATTAAAGTATCTCAAGGAGTTAATATCTCTCACTTGTTTTGATTTACTCAAGCTAAAAAAATAGCGAGTCTTTAATCAAACACAACGAATAACTTGGACGGTACCAAAAACCCATATCCAAGGATCAATCAATATCAATCAACAACCAAAGCTTGGATTTCCAATTGATGATCTTAATGCACAACCTGTATTATTTCAATTATATAAAATATAATGCATAAAAGAAATAACACAGACACCAGAAATTTTGTTAATGAGGAAACCGCAAATGCAGAAAAACCCCGAGACCTAGTCCAGATTGAATGCACACCGTATTAAGCAGCTACAGACACTAGCCTACTGCAAACTAACTTCGTACTGGAATATAGTTGAACCCCAATCAGTCTCCCACCGATCCAAGGTACAGTTGCACTCCCTACGCCTCTGATCCCAGCAGGATACTACGCACTTGATTCCCTTAGCTGATCTCACCCACAACTAAGAGTTGCTACGACCCAAAATCGCAGGCCTTGATAATAAACAAATCTGTCTCACACAGAAAAATCTATAAAAAGGATAAATTTGTCTCCCACAGATAAACCCTAGGTTTTGTTCCGTCTTATGATATGAAATCAAGGTGAACAAGAACCAATTGATAATCCGGTCTTATATTCCCGAAGAACAACCAAGATTAATCAATCACCTCTCAACAATCCTTCCTGAATACAAAGGTGGTTTGTCAAGGAATCACAAACAGTGAGACGAAGATGTTTGTGACTTCTTTATCTTGCCTATCGGAGAACTCTCACGATCTCAAGCCAATCAAAGATTGTACTCGTACGATATAAGATGCAAGATCAGATCACACAACTATGATAAAAGTAGTATCGGTCTGGCTTCACAATCCCAATGAAGTCTTTAAGTCGTTAACCTGGTTTTAGAAGAAGAAAACCAAAGGTTAAAGGAGAATCGACTCTAGCGAGAGCACTAGTATCACACAGACGTGTGGGGATTAGTTTTGCCCAATGCTAGATGTTTCCTTTATATAGCCTTTAAATCTGGGTTTTCCTTAGTTACAAAGCAATCCATATTCACCGTTAGATGAAACCTGATTTAGATTCAAGCTAATATTTATCAACCGTTAGATCGAAAACTTAGCTTGTCACACACACTTGAGGTATACGTTTACTGGGTTCGTGAAAACCATGCCCAAACGTGTACGTGTATGTTGGTTCAACATAGTAACCCAAAAGGCCAACCATATGAGCATTTCATATTAACCTTGTTCTTCTTCACCATAACTAGTTCAATTGACTTCAAATGAACTAGTTAGAGAGTTGTTCAATTGCTATGAGATCTTATGTAACTACACAAGACACAATTGAAACAAAGATGATTCGATTCGATTGAATCGTCTCATGAACTTTACCCACGGTTTGCATAAAGCATTCCTTAGTAATTTAAGTTACATGTTCATGGCGCATCTTTAGATCATAACCACTTAAGCTCACAAACAAGTTTGCGGACTTAAGATAACCGGCAGAGTTTTCCAAACTCAGCAGAAATTCTCGGGTCGAGAACTTCCGCCAGTTCGCGGACTTAGCACACAAACGAGTTTTTGGAAATCCCGACAGAAATTCTCGGTACAAGAACTTCTGTCAGTTCGCGGACTTGGTTCACAAATTGAGTTCGCGGACTTGGCAAAACCAATTCCTCCGGTTTCTCTTAATCAACAAAGTTCGAAAACTTTGAATTAAGGAATAAGACTTATGCACATATGTGTTTCCACACAATGCTTATATCCGTCATTGGTTATATTGACCTAAACTCTCATTCCAACCATTGAAACATTCTTAGAGGACGTTATGCAGTTGTTACAGTATTTCTCGTCAAAGCAATTTTCAAAGTGATTGAAACATTATGACTTTCGTCACTAGGTGAAGATAAACCTGATCAAAGCGAAACGCTTTACCAACACACGATTTCGAGAAAAAAGATAAGTAGAGTATGCTCAGCACGAAATGTCAAATGTGTATGATCCATTCTATATAGCATACGACTTTTGTCTCATAAGAAGTAGGAGATAGAATAGATAGACTTTTGAGTGATAGATAAGTTCAAGTCTCCAAATACCTTTTTGTTGATGAAGTTCCACGGTTCCTTGAGTAGATCTTCGTCGTTGTATGATGAATCACCATGAAGTCCTTGAGCTCAACTACACTTTTCTATCCTAGTCCGAGACTTAGCTATAATAGACTAGAAATCAAGACTCATAGTTTTGATCACTAATATTGACAAACTTGCTTGATATAGCAACGCATGCGAGGTCGACCGAGCTATGCTCTAACAATCTCCCCCTTTGTCAATTTTAGTGACAAAAATATTAATACATATGGAATACAAAAAAGATAAACTTTAGTGGCTCTTATTCCATAGTCTAATCTTCAATGTTCCTTCGTCCTTCCAAGTACTCCAATGATCCCAAAGGTTGTAAGTTTAGCACCATCGTTGTTGAAGATCCGTAGCTATAACAATGAGAGAAATCGAGATTCTCGATCACTATCATACAGTGACATAGTATTATTATATAACATAAAAGTCCAATTGCATCACGACTTTAACAAACTATGGTGATATGTATCACTCCCCCTTAGTCAAAACTCCATCTCGATCATGGAAATCACTCCCCCTTACACAATGATCCGAAAACCATATGTATTTGTAGTGTGAACCACAATATTTCTCCCCCTTTTTGTCAATAAAATTGGCAAAGGTAAAAGAACGGGATCATAATGAAATTTCCACAAGAGACGTTTCATAGACTAAAAGAAAAAATACATACCAACTTAATTTAGATGCAATCATAAAGCCGGAGCTAAATGCATTCATCAAGGAGTTTTAAGATACAAGATAACCCTTATAAAATTCCACAGCCGCACCCCGCAAGATATTACCATTAAGCACAAATTCAAAAGAACTCTCCCCTATTTGATGTCATTCCCGAAAGAACAACAAGAGCGACCTTAATTTCGAACGAAAAGAAGGATTTTTGATTGAACACCAAAAACCATAGGAATGATTTTCTATATCCAGTACTCAACCAAATTAATCACAAGTAAACTCATGATTAATTTAATTGGAATACGCAACAAAATCAAACCACAAAAGTGATTGATTTAATTGATTGTGCTCAACATAAGTAAACTTACGGAGCAACGACTAAGCCAATCACATGGAGATGACTAACTTAACCGTTCAAATACTCAACATAAGGAAAACCTTACGGAATATATACGACTACATTAACCAATAGAACATGATTAGTATAGCCGTTCATATACTCAACACAAGAACTTGTGGAATATATGAAAACTCAACTAGATTAATTACAAGAGAACCTATAATTAATTTAATTGGAATACACAACCAAAATAATCACTGAAGTAATCAATTTAATTGTAAATTGTTTTGCTCGACAAAAGAATACTTTCGGAGTAAATAACTAAATAACCAAACAAGATGATTAATTTAGTTCAAGAGTGCTCAACATGTAGCATCTCATGGAACAACCAAAAAATCCAAAATTAATCGACTTAGTTGTATCGTGCTTAACATGAGTCACACAATGGAGCCTTCACGGTAATACATAACCAAATGGATCAATGAAGATCAATACCGTGGATAACATACAAGGATCTATTTTATTTTCCATCATTATATGCATAACAACATAATAGACTTTATCCTTGTCTTACAAAAGATTTCATCCTATTTTCCATCAATTAAATGACTGCATAGGCACAATTTTTGTAATTGTCAAAAGTCCATTCATCCTTTCATCAATACGAATATCAATTTATGAACGACTTTACTTTTGACAAAATATGGGACCTTCAAGTTCACGGACGCAAACAATACATATCCCATAAAAATATTGTAATACTTCAAAATCCAAAAGATTAACACTGCAATAACCATCATCCTCCAAGTATTTTTAGAATTTAAAACAAATAAACCTAAAAAATAACATAAGAAGATGAAAAACATAATAGCTATTTGTAGTCACAATCATCTTATTCAAGCACTAGTTATTCTTCCAGCTAAAACAAAAAGAAGACATACTAGGCAACAATAAGAAGACAAGCTAAACAGAATCAGACTCCATTGTTTCCCTGATAGTGAACAAAGAAATGGGGCTTACAGGATCCTCACGAGACACGGAGTCTTCAAGCTTGTGAATGACAACCTTCTCTGCAATATCAGAGAGATGATTCTCTTTACGAAGATCATTGATTTGAGATTTTATGAGACCAAGGTCAGATACAACCTTTTCCAACTCAGATTTCACCTTATCAAGACCTTTTAGAGTATCAACAAGCTGATGTTTTGCTTCCACAAAATACTTAAGAAAGTCATGAACAACTTCAGCAGAGATCATATCATCCTTCTCAGCATCTTCATGAGTATAAGCAAAGAAGCATGAAGCATTGGGATGATCTTCATCTACAAGTGTTCTCTTCCTCTTTGAATCAACCTCAACACCTTTGTCAAGGAATCATTTTGCCAAACCACCATAGCAAGAAGAGGAGGAAGACATTCTTGAAAATCCAAAAGCCACCAGGAGTACACGTACGTGACTTGTAACCCTAAGAGGTTGGATATTTATCCTTGGGGACAACAATTTAGGGTTTCATTTAAACTGTTGACTCGGGCCAGAACGGAATCCGTTCGAGTACAACAAATACCCAAGAAAAATAAAGTCCTTAATGCAATTGAAAACAGGACCCAAAAAAAAAATTAAAACAATATGCAACATTTTCTTTTAACTTAACCAATACTTGATCTTAGTGAATCTATCAACACAAGTTTAGCTACGGACGATAAGAAGATAGCTTAACTTTAACAGATGCAAGCAACAAGTATACATGTTTTTAACACAACTTACTCAACAAGACTTTTCATGAGTAAGTTCTCGAACCTTGTGATTAATTAGCACAAGTACGAGTCACGGGCTCATTAAGAGGATTGTGTTTTTGGTTAAGTTTGTTTTTCCTCTTAGTTTTAGAGAGGGATCATGTTTGACATGAGAAATTATCATAAATTTACTGTTATCAAAATAAGAGACATAGTTAGAGTTCTTACCAGAAGTGCCTTGACATGAGGAAGAAGATAATCTGTTGACAAGCTCTTTGTACCTTATAATTATCTCTTTAACATCTTTTCTCATCTCATCGATTTTCCTTTCTTCTGGGATGACTTTCTCAATAGGAACAATGTTGCTTTTAGAGACAAGACGTTGAACTTCCTTCGGAAGATGTTTATTAAGAAGTCTATTCTTCCTTGAACATTGGAGGAACTCACTGTAATGACTTTCCTGGTTGCATACACAGGATAGGTACGAAAACCAATTGGCTCAATCATACGGATGTCAGTCACACCTTTGAGAATCAAATCTAGGGTGTGTTGAAGTTGAACTAAGGAGTCTTTATTCAACTTAGAGTTTCTCTTTTGTCTAACAGAACTCTTGGTCTCACAAACAAGACATACCTTCTGATCACCAGAATGATTTGAGGATGTTGTCTTAATATCATCATCAGGAGATTTGTCTCTATTACAGAATGTCCCAAGTTCATGATTGGTGGAAACAATAGGAACATCTGTTTTTACTTCTGAATGTAAAGCATCAGAAGTTCTTGGCACATTAGATTGCTTTGAACATCCTTGAATGGAGAGTTTATTCAAACGCTCTTCAATATCCACGACATCCTTTTCGAGGCTGGCCTCAAGAGTCAAGCATGAAGACTGATCTTCAGCGTTGTCATGGACTTTGCAATCTCTTACAATACCAAGAAGAACACTGACATGGTGTTTTAACTGATTTAATATAAAAGCTTGAATTCTAACAAGATTTAGAATCAATTTACTCTCTTCAGTTGTATCCCATTCATTATAAGAGAAGGTCTCTTTCGAAGGGTGATCATGAACACACATGCCATTGTTTGTCTGTCTCGTCGAACCACAAGGTTTCTCTATACTCGAGATTGAATAGCTTTTCTCTTTATAGATTTAGACGAGAGAGAATCTTTATTACTGGTGACGCGTTTATCAGAGATGGTACTCTTGTCCATAGAGTCAGATCGCTAAAACACAGACTTGTAAGCTCTTTACCGTGTTTGCCTGCTCTGATACCAATTGGAAAAGCGGGGGTCTAACAACACCACCCAATATTTCGCTTAGCAATATGTATGGACTAACTCCGAAATACTTTGCTAGAGAATCAACTAGATAGTCAGACTCAATCTAGATTAAAGTATCTCAAGGAGTTAATATCTCTCACTTGTTTTTATTTACTCAAGCTAAAACAATAGAGAGTATTTAATCAAACACAAGGAATAACTTGGACGGTACCAAAGACCGATGTCCAAGGATCAATCAATATCAATCAACAACCAAAGGTTGGATTTCCAATTGATGATCTTAACGCACAACCTATATTATTTCAATTATATAAAATATAATGCGGAAAAGAAATAACACAGACACCAGAAATTTTGTTAACGAGGAAACCGCAAATGCAGAAAAACCCCGGGACCTAGTCCAGACTGAATGCACATCGTATTAAACCGCTACAAACACTAGCCTACTGCAAACTAACTTCAGATTGGACTATAGTTGAACCCCAATCAGTCTCCCACCGATCCAAGGTACAGTTCCACTCCCTACGCCTCTGATCCCAGCAGGATACTACACACTTGATTCCCTTAGTTGATCTCACCCACATCTAAGATTTGTTACGACCCAAAATCGCAGGCTTTAATAATAAACAAATCGGTCTCACACAGAAAAGTCTATCAAAAGGATAAATCTGTCTCCCACAGATAAACCCTAGGTTTTGTTCCGTCTTATGATATGAAATCAAGGTGAACATGAACCAATTGATAATCCGGTCTTATATTCCCGAAGAACAACCTAGATTAATCAATCACCTCTCAACAATCCTTCCTGAATACACAAGCGGTTTGTCAAGGAATCCAAACAGTGAGACGAAGATGTTTGTGACTTCTTTATCTTGCTTATCATAGAACTCTCACGATCTCAATCCAATCAAAGATTGTACTCGTACGATAGAAGATTCAAGATCAGATCACACAACTACGAAAAAAGTAGTATCGATCTGGCTTCACAATCCCAATGAAGTCTTTAAGTCGTTAACCTAGTTTTAGAAGAAGAAAACCAAAGGTTAAAGGAGAATCGACTCTAGCGAGAGCACTAGTATCACACAGACATGTAGGGATTAGTTTTGCCCAATGCTAGATGTCTCCTTTATATAGCCTTCAAATCATGGTTTTTCCTTAGTTATAAAGCAATCCATATTCACCGTTAGATGAAAACCTGATTTAGATTCAAGCTAATATTTCTCAACCGTTAGATCGAAAACTTAGCTTGTCACACACACTTGAGGTATACGTTTATTGGGTTCGTGAAAACCATGCCCAAACGTGTACATGTATGTTGGTTCAACAAAGTAACCCAAAAGGTCAACCATATAAGCATTTCATAATAACCTTGTTCTTCTTCACCATAACTAGTTCAATTGACTTCAAATGAACTAGTTAGAGAGTTGTTCAATTGCTATGAGATCTTATGTAACTACACAAGACACAATTAAAACAAAGATAATTCGATTCGATTGAATCGGCTCATGAACTTTACCCACGGTTTTCATAAAGCATTCCTTAGTAATTTAAGTTACATGTTCAGAGAACATCTTTAGATCATAACCACTTAAGCTCACAAACAAGTCCGCGGACTTAAGATAACCGACAGAGTTTTCCAAACTCAGCAGAAATTCTCGGGTCGATAACTTCCGCCAGTTCGCGTACTAGGTTCGGGGACTTAGCACACAAACGAGTTTTTGGAAATCCCAGCAGAAATTCTCGGTACAAGAACTTCCGTCATTTTGCGGACTTGGTTCGTAAACTGAGTTCGCGGACTTGGAAAAGACAACTCCTCCGGTTTCTCTTAATCAACAAAGTTCGAAAACTTCGAATTAAGGAATAGGACTTATGCACATATGTGTTTCCACATAATGCTTATATCCGTCATTGGTTATATTGACATAAACTCTCATTCCAACCATTGAAACATTCTTAGAGGATGTTATATAGTTGTTACACTATTTCTCGTCCAAGCAATTTTCAAAGTGATTGAAACATTATGACTTTCTTCACTAGGTGAAGATAAACCTGATCAATGCGAAACGCTTTACCAACACACGATTTCGAGAAAAAGATAAGTAGAGTATGCTCAGCTCGAAATGTCAAATGTGTATGATCCAGTCTATATAGAATACGACTTTTTTCTCATAAGAAGTAGGAGATATAATAGATAGACTTTTGAGTGATAGATAAGTTCAAGTCTCCACATACCTTTTTGTTGATGAAGTTCCACGGTTCCTTGAGTAGGTCTTCGTCGTTGTATGATGAATCGCCATGAAGTCCTTGAGCTCAACTACACTTTTCTATCCTAGTCCGAGACTTAGCTATAATAGACTAGAAATCAAGACTCATATTTTTGATAACTAACATCGACAAACATGCTTGATATAGCAACGCATGCGAGGTCGACCGAGCTATGCTCTAACACAATGGAAGGATAAGGGTCGATCTGTAGGGAGAAAAGCTGAGAATGTGTGAGATCAATGGTAATTGATGGATTGTGGATGTGTTGAATTCTTTGTGTTAATCCAAGAGTTATCTTTTATAATAGATTGTTATAAGTTGGATTATGGAAATTTATTCATATCTAGTGTTAGGTTGATGAACCTATTTATTGCAGAAGTAGTTAACACATTGATCTCCAATAAGTGGTGACGATTGAAGATGATCTAGTTCCGCGTTGCGTGAGAGACTTGGTTGATTTCCATCCACTATTTCACTTATTTCTTTAATTTTCGTCACAACTCACTCACTTTCTCATCCTGGATATATTGTTATATCGCACGTAATGTAAGATTTCAGACCAAAACCTAGTGAATATCCATCATATGGCATGACTAATGTCTCATGTGAGATCTTATTTGTAAACGTATATTTAATTGGTCAATGGGTCTAGACCGTGAGCCTTAGCTTGATGAGTCGAACATTAATTTCAATGACAAATGCGAGATGCTCTGTGACTCGTCATTATTGGGGCTGCACAAAACCGACCCAACCCGCAACCGTCAATTTTCACTCGTACCACACCCAATCCGCCTAGGCGCGGGTAGACTATGACTCGCCACATCGAATACCCGCTTTATGTAGGGCCGGATGCGGGTCAAACCTTTTGTCACCAGACCCCACCCGCCGAACCGCTATATATATAAATAATAATGAGTACATTCTAATCAAACCTAAATATATAATTGTACATATATTTAACGAGAGTAGGATTTTCTTGAGATAAAGAGATTTTGCGTTCTTGGTATTTCTTCATCTGCTATTGCTACTTACTTATTAATCAATTTTTCATCACTCAATTCAAGTTTTTTTAAATTTTATCTGAATATTAAAAGATCAACTACTCGCTGGAAAGACATCATATCTAAAAATTTATCTTAATTTCTCTGATAATTTCAATTATTATTATTTTTGTTAAATTTCCATCTTATTTATTTTTATGTTTTTAAATCAAGAGATATGATAATCGGTATGAATTTTTATGAAGATTTTGATTTATACTTTACTGGAGTATGATTTATTTGTTGTAAGTATCGAAGGATGGTGGCCACTTTACATGCAAAAATCAACAGAAGGAAACAGGATTAGCTTAATTTAGTTCTTATGGATTAATTAATCTTCTATATCCATGGTTGAAGAAGAAAAGAGCACAACCTAAACAGTTTACCAATAAGACAATAACATTTTTTTATCTAATCAGTTGACATTTTTTTAATTAGTGGGATAGGATCGAAAGTATATCATCAGTTCGTATGGATTGTTTAATTATTTACATTCCTGGTATCTTATATTTCGTTTGTTTGATCTTGTGAAAATCACATGAATTGTAATTTCACTGTTCAAATTTGTTAACATTAATGTTTGTTTAGTCAATTTAATTTTCTTGAATAATTGATTTTGTTCTGTCTTTGTATGGTGAAATTGAATTTTGCAGTTAAGAGAATGAATCCTTCGGTTCCTATGACTATCCTTCATTTCTTATGACTTTTATTACCATGAATTTTAATCGCTTTGATATAAATTGGTAAGGGGAAAAAAGTTAGGACGGGTTTACCCGCCATCCGCCCGACCCAGCCCATCATAACATTGGATCGGGTTAAAACCGACCCGCTGTGAGGCGAGTAGGGTGCGTGTGACATTATCAATCACCCTCCATCAGCAGGTTGGGTGGTGGGTGAGGCCAAATCCGACCCACACGACCCGTTGTGCACCCACAATCATTATGATGAATTGAGCATAAGGTATCTGCTGGGACAACGATGCTTAGACTTTAAGTCTGATGACTTATTGATGATTATGACATATCATTTTGCCAGTTGAGTTAGCAATGATACACGAATGATTTAGATTTATGAACCTATGTCTAATGAGATTCCAGTATTGAACATGGACCAATATGTATTTTGATGTGTCACGCGTTTGACAAGAAAATCAGATATTACTGAGTTATTATAAAATACTCATCTCGATCCACCATGTCACGAGTCATGGAATGACGAAATGGAGAAACCATAATATTAAAATATTGATACATGTTGGATGATTGACCAAACAGATGGTCGGCATATTGGATGACTCATATCTATCAATATTTAAAATAACAATAAAAGGAATACTTTAGCTATTCATTCCGCAATTCACATTTAGAAAACAATTATTCTCTTATTTAAATTTGAGCGTCGAACGATTTTGCGTATTTGTTTCTCTTTTTTCTTTGCTTATTTTCACCAGCATTATTCTTATATTTTGGTTCATTTATACGAGTAGCGTCTTTCATGCAAAGTACGACTTCAATTATGAAAAAAAAAGGCTTAGCATTGAAGTCGATATCATACCGTTTCCAAAACACAACAACATCATCCTTTTGCAAGCCTTTATTTTTTACGAATTTTTCCATTTTGCGAATAAAACAAATTTTTTACTTCTTTCCCATGGATTTGTGTATTAGACTACAAATCGAGAGGAATTGTGGATATCGTATGAAAACACCAAATTCCTTATAATAATACTCGAACCTCCGTGACTTCCTCGACAACCGGCCATCCAAGAATTCCATTTAGATGACATTTACCCCTTCTCTATTTCCTCTTAATTTACTTGGGGAAATTCTTGTACTACATACCTTTTTGGAATAAAAACCCTATTAAGTGATCATAAATCGCTTCGTGTTAATGTCTTCTAGAATAGTTTTACATATGTTTCCCAACCTTGTTCTCCTTGGTTAGCTATCCATTTAGAACTTCCCTTAAGGTCGGTGTCTGGTAAACCAAGTACAACATTAATGTTTTGTAGCTTTATCTCAGCATTATTGTTATCTATATTTGCAGCCTCACCTTTAATACGCTTTCTTTTTGAAGTTTTATCATATTAAAGACTAGCTTCTCGATCCATTGTCATTATAATTTGGGAAAACATATCTGACAATGAGTTGAAACAAATTGAGTTATAAGACGAAAATTTGATATTTTAGGAACGTTTTAAATGACGACCGACTAATTGAAGTTTAAAACTTATATATGTGTTATAAGCTTAAAAATGGGAATAAAAATCTAATTTGGATTATACCACTGAAAATAAGGGGGTCTAACAACCACACCCAACAATTCGTTTGGCAATCTGAGAGGACTTACTTCAATACACTTTCTAGAGAATGAACTAGACAGTCAGACTCAATCTAGAATAAAGTATATCAAAGAGTTTAATATCTCTAACTCTTAATTCAATCCGTAATCAGCAAATAGAAATCTGCGAGCCTGATTGAATATAAGAGGAGTTACTTGAACGGTACCAAAGACCAATGTTCAAGTATCAATCAATGTAAATCAACAACCAAAGGTTGGATATTCTAATTGATTGATCTTAACGCACAACCTGTGATATTTCAATTATATAACAAAATATAATGCGGAAAAGAAATAACACAGATACCAGAATTTTGTTGACGAGGAAACCGCAAATGCAGAAAAACCCCGGGACCTAGTCCAGATTGAACACCACACTATATTAAGCCGCTACAGACACTAGCCTACTACTAATTAACTTCGGACTGGACTGTAGTTGAACCCTAATCAATCTCACACTGATTCAAGGTACAGTTGCGCTTCTTATGTCTCTGATCCCAACAGGATATTACGCACTTGATTTCCTTAGTTAATCTCACCCATAACTAAGAGTTGCTACGACCCAAAGTCGAAGACTTGATAGACAAATCTGTCTCACACAGAAAAGTCTATAGAATTGAATAAATCTGTCTCCCACAGAAATACCCAAGAGTTTTTGTTCAGTCTTTTGATAAATCATGGTAAACAATAACCAATTGATAAACCGGACTTATATTCCCGAAGAACAGCCTATTATTATCAATCACCTCACAATAAACTTAATCGACTAGCGAAACAAGTTATTGTGGAATCACAAACGATGAGACGAAGTTTGTTTGTGATTAATTTTCTATCTTGCCTATCGGAGATATAAAATCTCGAGCCAATTATTTCAATTATACTCAACACGATAGAAACAACAAGATCAGATCATGCAACTACAAAGATAATAGTAATGGGTCTGGCTTCACAATCCCAATGAAGTCTTCAACTCGTTAACCTACAGGGTCTCGAGAAGAAACCTAAGGTTAAAGGAGAATCGACTCTAGTTATGCAACTAGTAACACACAGGAGGTGTGGGGATTAGGTTTCCCAGTTGGTAGAGTTATACTTTATATAGTTTTGAAATCAGGGTTTGCAATCCAAGTTACCTTGGTAACAAAGCATTCAATACTCACTGTTAGATTAAAAACCTGATTCAACCAAGCTAATATCTTTCAACCGTTAGATCGAAATTAGCTTGTTACACATAAATGAAATGTACCCTCATTTAGGTTTATGCAACCGTACCTAAACGTGTACACCATGTTGGTTCACAAATAGTTAACCGAGGTTATCCATATGATCACTCTCATATCAACCTTATCCATCTTAACCATAACTAGTTCAAATGACTCAAATGAAACTAGTTAAGAGTTGTTCAATTGTTTAGAAAACACAATTGAAATTGAATCGGTTTGATTCGCTTAAATGTTTAAGTTCATGGACTTGACTGATTTGACAAAGTAACCAGCTTAAGTATGCGTTCGGGTATGCGTACTTAAGCAACCGTTTTTTGAGTTTGTAAAGTTCCCAATCTCAGCAGAAATTTTCGGTTCAAAAACTTCCTCTAGTATGTGTACGGGTACTTGTACTTAAGGTGACTAGTTAAGAGTTTTTCCAAAACCAAACTCAGCAGAAATTCTCGGTTCGAGAACTTCCGGCAGAATGCGTACGGGTACGCATACTTAACCTGTCTCCTTCACCAATTTCGTATACACACATATGCATACTCTTGGTTTCCTGTACTAATGTGCGAACACACTATATATGCTTATATCCAAAGATTTTTACATCATCAACTCTTTATTTCAATCATTGAAGCATTCTTCTATAATGTCAATAGCCGTTTTCACACACTATTAGCATCAAAACAATTTTCAAGATATTGAAATAATCATTATCGAAACCTTCCAAGTATTACACCAAATGATTGTATCACACAAACCATGTAAGATGTTACTCGGTAATTATATCATGATATAAGATGAACTTGGTCGAAGCGAAAGATTACCAACACATATTTCGAGAAATATGTAAGCGAGATATACTCAGCTCGAAATCTCAAATACGTATAGAGAAAACTATATTGCAACACGACTTATGTCTCAATATAGGAGATAGAAGAAATATACTTTCCAAGTGATAGATAAGTTCAAGTCTCCACATACCTTTTGTCGAAGAATTTCCACAAGCTCCCCTTAGTAGTTCTTCGTCTTCAAGAGATGAACGCCGAGAGATTTAAGCTCAACTACACTATCTATATCCTAGTCCGAGACATCTACAAATAGGATAGAAATCAAGACTTATAGTTTTGATCACTAACATTGACAAACATGCTTGAGATAGCAACGCATGCGAGTTCGACCAAGCAATGCTCTAACAATCTCCCCCTTTGTCAATTTTAGTGACAAAACTATCAATACATATGGATTACAAAAAAGATAAAAAAAAATGTAGCTTCTTGTCCATATGCTTGATCTCTTTGGCATCTTCAACGCGACTCGAAATCTTCGTCACTTCCAAGTACTCCAAGATCCTAAAGGTTATAAGTTCAGCATCACAGTTGTTGAAGATCCGTAATTATAACAATGAGAAAACAAAATGCTATCAATCATTGTTATACAATGTCATAGTATTATTACACAACATGAAAGTTCAATAGTATCACAATTTTGACAATAACACTATGGTGATATGCATCACTCCCCCTTAGTCAATACATATCTCAACATGAAAACTACTCCACCTTACATAATGATCCGTAACCCATATGTCTTTGTAGTGTGAACTACACATTAATTCTCCCCCTTTTTGTCAAAAAAATTGGCAAAGGTACGAAAATTAGTGGGATCTTAATGAAATTTCCATGGAGATACATCATGACCAAAAGGTGTATTAACATACCAAAAAATTTAGATGCAATCATAAAGCCGAAGCTAAATGCATTCATCAAGGAGTTAATGAAGATACAATATACCCTTAAAAATTCCACAGCCGCACTCCCCACAAAGATTTGGCAATTAAGCACAAGTTCAAAAGAACTCTCCCCCATAAAATGTCATTCCCGAAGGAACAACAAAGGAGACCTTACTTTCACAAGAAAAGAAGGATTTCTTTGGACAACCAAATCACATGAAAACATGAATTTGTATCCAAAAAATTCAATTGAAATAACCACAAGAGAACCCATAGTTAGTTCAATCGAAAAATGACAACCAAATTAATCACAAGAAAACCCATGAATATACAACCAAATTAACCACAAAAAGCGATCAATTTTATTGGTCATGCTTGACAGAAGCGAACTTACGGAGCAACAACTAAAATAACCAAAAGAGAGTGATTAATTTATTGATCATGTTCGACATATGGAACCTTACAGAGAAACAACTAAGTTAATCATAAGAATGAACAACTCAGTCGATTGTGCTCAACATAAGAAACCTTATGGAACAACACAGTATATGCACAAAGATTGTGGATCGAAGATCGGCCAAATACCACGGAATAGACAAGGATTCATTTTATTTTTCATCACTATTTGCACAGTGACATATAATAGACTTAATCCTTGTAAACAAAAGTTTTATCCTTTCTTTTTATCAAAACATGACATAAAAGGCTTTCACTTTTGTAATGTCAAAAGTTCATTCTATCTTCCGTCAATACATTCATATTGACATAATAGAGATAACTTTGGAACAACTATGGGACCGTCACAGGTTCACGGATGTAAATAACATATCCCATATCAGTTTGCAATAAATAAAATCATAAAGATTAAAACTGCAAAAATAATCTTCCAAAAAAAAACTTTAGAATTTAAATAAATAAATATAAAAACAATGAAGATGAAAATCGTTGGACATAGCTATGTGTACTCACAATAATGGCTATTCCAAACCCTAGTTATTCTTCTAAAAACCAAAAATAAGATTTACTAGACAATAAAATCACCTCTTATGAAGCATTTCACTTACTTTGAATATTCTTTTCATATTCCCTATATTCATCTAGCTCATCTTCAATCAGATCAATCCTAGATTCAAGATTATCCATCTTTTCTTCAAGTCTCTTGGAAGAAGCTTCAAGTTCACTTTTCAGGGCTCGAACTTGTTTCAAGACGAGATTCATGGTTAAAGAGAGCTTATCAAAATGAGAGACAAAAGGATTACCATCAGGAGAGGAACCATGTTTGTCAGAGTACATTTCATTATCGGAAGAATCAAAATGAATCTTCTTAGAGGGAAAGAGAACGGTCCAAACATCACTTTCTTTGCTTGAAAGACTAGAAGAGGACATGATACAAGAGATAAATGAAATGTTATGCAAAGGAGGAAATCTTCATCTTAAAAAGGAGTGAAGATAGATGATAAATTTTCAAAAAGACCTTTGACCAAAACCCTAACAAAAAAAGGTTATCCTCATAAAAGGTCTTAAAAGAAAAGGCCGTTCATGAACAAACGCAGTTCTAAGTTAAAAATAGACAGAAAACAGAATAATCCCTAGAAGGATAACAGAAATATTTCATCAAAACCCTCTTGAAGATTATGCTTCTTGTCTAAGAGGGATAGACAAAAAGTCATCAACACAAAATTACAGAATGTAATTGTTCCAATTCATTACTGGGACTGGGAGGTTTCTTACGCGGGGATGAAGTATTTGTTATTTTTTTTTTTCAGTATTTTCTTTAAGAAAGATGAGTTATGCACATCATTCTTTTCTTCTTTCACACAGTTTTGAACAACTTGATTGTTGTTTTTCGCAAACTGTGGAGCAATTTGGAAATATCCTTTGAAAAAAGGGTTTCATATGAAGTTTCTTTTTCTTCTTATGCACACATCGTTTAGCAGAGGAGAACTGATCTTGATCTTCAGTGCTAATAACTTTACGATGATCCTGATGTTCACAGAGAGTGACCAAAGAATTTGGTAAGATCTTGTGATTATCCATATCATCCTTTTTGTGAGGGTGACTTGAGTGTGATATATAGTCAGGAGGAGTTTGTTGATGATGTTTAAGGGACTCATCCGAAGAGGTTCGACAAGTCTTATTGCAATCACGATTATAATTGACACACCCAGTCTTAAATTAAACAGTTGACATTTCAGATCTTCAATCTTTTTAATCAAAAATTCCTTTTCCAGTTGAAACACTTCTGGAGAAGTAAGATTGTTCATCATGGAATAATCAGAACTATTAGGAGGACAAGTGTGATTATCAGCAAAGAGGTTAAGCAAGCATTCACAGATTTCATTCTCAGGACATAGTCAAGAGTAGGCATTCATGCTTTGGTTAAGGAACTCAACTCCGTATCAGGATCTTTATAAGTATCGTGGATACTTTTATAGCACTTTGTGTTAGAGCATTGCTCGGTCAAACTCGCATGCGTTGCTATCTTAAGCATGTTTGTTAATGTTAGTGATCAAAACTATAAGTCTTCATTTCTGGTCTACTATAGCTAAGTCTCGGACTAGGATAAAAAGTGTAGTTGAGCTCAACAACTCCATGGTGATTCATCATACAAGACGAAGAACTACTCAAGGAACCGGCGGAACTTCATCAACTAAAAGGTATGTGGAGACTTGAACTTATCTATCACTCAAAAGTCTATCTGCTCTATCTTCTACTCTTTGAAACAAAAATCGTTTGCTATATATATAGACTTTGATTATACAGATTTGGTATTTCGAGCCGAGTATACCTCGCCCATTTATATCTCGAAATATGTGTTGGTAAAATTTTCGCTTCAACCGAGTTTATCTTTACCTAGTGACGAAAGTCATGTTATGTTTCAATCACTTTGAAAATTGCTTTGACGAGAAATGATGTGACAACTATATAACGTCCTTTAAGAATGTTTCAATGATTGGAATGAGAGTTTAGATTATATAACCAGTGGTGGACATATGCATTGTTGTGGAAACACATTTATGTACAAGTCCTATTCCTTGAACCAAAGTTTGCGAACTTTGTTGATCAACAGAAACGGAATGTGGCGTGAGCCAAGTCCGCGAACTCAGCCCCCGAACCGGCATAAGTTTTCGTTCGAGAATTTCTGATGGAGTTTGTGAACTCCTTCCGTGAACTTAAGTCCGCGAACCCAGTCCGCGAACTTGAGTAGGTTATATCTAAAGATGTTGATCGTGAACTAATACTTATAAAGACTAAGGAATGCAGTATGCAAACCGTGGCTATAAAGTTCATGAACCAATTCAAGTGAATCACATCATCTTTGCTTCAATTGTGTCTTGTGTAGTACATGAGATTTCCTTGCAATTGAACAACTCTCTAACTAGTTCATTTGAAGTCATTTGAACTAGTTATGGTGAAGAAGAACATGGTTGATATGAAATGCTCATATGGCTAACCATTTGGTTAACTATTGTTGAACCAAAAAGTGCATACGTTTGGGTACGGTTAACAAACCTAGAAATGTGCATTTCATTTGTGTGTAACAAGCTAAGTTTTCGATCTAACGTTGAAAGATATTAGATTGAATCTAAATCAGGTTTTCATCTAACGGTGAATATTGATTGCTTTGTTACCAAGATAATATTGATTGCAAACCCTGATTTGAAAGACTATATAAGGGGAACTCTAGTATCTGTGCAAAACTAATCCCCACACCTTACGTGTGATACTAGTTTGCGTGTTAGATTTGATTCTCCTTTAAACTTTGGCTTTCTTCTTCTAAAACCAGGTTAACGACTTAAAGACTTCATTGGGATTGTGAAGCCAGACCGATACTACTTTTATCGTAGTTGTGTGATCTGATCTTGCATCTTATATCGTACGAGTACAATCAGATTGATTGGCTTGAGATTAATATCTCCAATAGGCAAGATATAAAAAGTAATCACAAACATCTTCGTCTCATTGTTTGTGATTCCGCAACATCTTGTTTCGCTACCATACAATTAAGATTGTTGTGAGGTGATTGATAACTCTAGGCTGTTCTTCGGGAATATAAGACTGGATTATCAATTGGTTCCTGTTCACCTTGATTATTATCAAAAGACGGAACAAAAACCTTTAGGGTTTATCTGTGGGAGACAGATTGATCTTTTGATAGACTTGTCAGTGTGAGACAGATTTGTTTATTATCAAGTCTTCGACTTTGGGTCGTAGCAACTCTTAGTTGTGGATGAGATCAACTAAGGGAATCAAGTGCGCAGTATCCTGCAGGGATCAGAGGCGTAGAGAGTACAATTATACCTTGGGTCAGTGGGAGACTGATTGAGGTTCAACTACAGTCCAGTCTGAAGTTAGCTTGGAGTAGGCTAGTGTCTGTAGCGGATTAATAAAGTGTGTATTCAATCTGGACTAGGTCCCTGGGTTTTTCTGCATTTGCAGTTTCCTCGCTAACAAAATTCTGGTGTCTGTGTTATTTCTATTTCCGCATTATATTGTTTTATCTTTATAATTGAAATAATACATGTTGTGTGTTTAGATCATCAATTAGAATATCCAACCTTTGGTTGTTGATTTTCATTGATTGATCCTTGGATATTGGTCTTTGGTACCATCCAAGTTATTCCTTGTATATGGTTAAGACCCGCTGATTTATTAGCTTGAGTAAATCAAATCAAGAGAGAGATATAAACTCGTTGATATACTTTTAATTGATTGAGTCTTGTTGATTCTCTTAAAAGTTTATTCGAGTTTATCCATACAGATTTCTAAGCGAAATATTGGCTGGTGTTGTTAGCCCCCGCTTTTTCAATTGGTATCAGAGCAGGAAAACACGTTCAAGACCTTACAAGTCTGTGTTTGTAGCAATCTAACTCTATGGACAGAGGTGCTATCTCTATTAACGTACCACCGGTCTTTGATGGCTCTAATTACTTATGGTGGAAAATTGTTATGCGAGATTTTCTTCAAGCAAGTGATTTTCAATCATGGGTATATGTTTTTAATGGCGATGATGCTCCCGTTGTGGCAGTTGGAGATATAAACGTTCCCAAGAATATTGGTGAATATAGTCCTGCCGAGCTAATTGCTGCAAAGCAAAACTTCGACGGTTTGAATGCCATCATACATGCCATTACCCCACACCTTCAGCACCATGTGTCAAATTGCACTAGGTCTAAAGATGCTTGGGATATCTTTGAAAACGTATTCGAAGGAAATACCAGTGAAAAGGAAGCCAGACTTCAAAATCTGAATTCCAAATGGGAAAATCTTCGGATGGCATATAATGAATCGATTGATAAATTTTACCCACAAAGTGTCTGAAATTGTTAATGCAGCATTTGCATTGGGTAAGACCATTCCTGAAAAGGACATTGTGATGAAAATCCTCAGACCGCTGCCATCAAGATACTATTCTAAGAAGCATGCCATCATTGAGGGAAATAACCCTGATACACTTTCCAAGACTTCACTGATTGGAAAGTTAAGAATTCTTGATCAAGAGACAGGAAAAACGTTCGCACTCAACGCTGTGAATAAAACTGAGATGTCTTCATCTCACCTGTCCTGGGATGATGAATGTGATCATTCACTAATAGTCAAATAGGTCAAGAATCTAATAAAAAGGAAGAATAGATTTGCAGGTTTTCCATCTTCTCTGTGTGATAAAAATAATTTAACAGAAGACAATACTTCTCAAAATAACTCAGATGAGTCTAACTGGTGCAATGGATTTACCGCCCTTACTTCAGGTTCTCCTTAAACTTCAAATTTTGATTCGGAACTTGAATTTGACACTGAGTTGGTTGATCTCCTGAATAAAGAGATTCTTCAAGAGAACCTTCGTCTTAAAGCCTCCTTGAGGAATGTTGAATCATCACTCCAGACGAAAAATACTGAGATAGAGCATCTTAATATTAAATTCGTCAAAACCATGTCTCTAAAGGAACAAGAGATTAATTCTCTCAGAGATGACCTGCAAAGGCTGTCTGGAAGCTGTGACAAAATTGCAGCAATGTTGTTTGGTCAGAGATCCTTTGGAAACAATCATGGTTTAGAATTCAAAAGCAAAACAGCAAAAGTGATGGATTCTGCAAAACAGGAAACAATGGTTGGGTGTTGTGTCAAATAGGAAAAATTACATGGAGACGAAAAATCCACATTGATCTGCTCCTTCTGTGGACACTCCTGTTGGAGATTCAAGAAAAGCAACAAAAGAGTCACCAAACTTCAAAAGAACATGCAAAGAGTGAGTCTGGATAAAGATAAGCAACGTAAATATTCCAGAAGAAGTAATAAATCTGTTAGGACAACCAACGGTGACAAGCAACGAAAAAACAAGGGAAGTGGGCATTTGGCCCGTCCGGTCACCAACTGAATGGTGATGTTTGCCTTCTCATATTTAACTTGGGAAAGATGAGAAGTGTCTTAGAAGTGGCTCAAGTAAATGTTCGTGAAATTCCATTTATATTTGTGTAAGCAATTTTCTTTTGATTCTCGGAAGACCTTGTCAAAGTTATCTAGGGTTTCACACTTATAAATCTCCTTTTATTGTTTGTTTCCTCCTTCTTTCAATTACGTTCTCATGGCTCGTGTAACTAGAGGTACTACCAAAATAGATGCAGTAGAAGCAGTGAATGTACATATGTGCAAAGGGATCACTTCCTCGACAATGATAAAGAAGAAGTCAACAACCAATAGAGAAAGTTCTTCCTCTAACTGTCTCTTTTCTGTTTGTCGTGATGATAATCATTTTAGAGACATGGTGAAAGTTTTCATCAACAAGCAAAACGATTTAAATATCGAATCTTTTCCTCTTTGGAAGAGATAACTCACTATGAACAAAGGTTGTCTCTGACCAAGAATACCCTGCGTGATCTAAAAAGAGAACTCGGTGAGTTAACTGATATTTTTGAAGATCTAGAGGAATTGAATGATCCCATAATCAATGGGTTTTTCAATAATGAGAAGGAATTCTCTGTAGAAGCTCTGAGAAAGACCTACAATGCCTAGTAAATCTTCTTTTTGGTTTAGTTGGAAGGATAACTAGTGCTTGGAATAGCTATGATTGTGATTACACATAGCTATTATTTTCATCTTCATGTCTTTTAGGTTTATTGATTTAAATTCTAATACTTTTTGGAAGATGATTTTTGCAGTATTAATCTTTTTGATTTTATATATTGCAATTTGTTATGGGATATGTGTGTTTACGTCCGTGAACTTGATTGTCCCATACCTTGTCAAAACTAAAGTCATTTGTTGTCGATATTCACATATTAATAAAAGGATGAATGGACTTTTGAAAAATACAAAATTTAAGCCTATATTGTCAATCTTTTATGGAAGATAGGTTAAAATCTTTTGTGAACAAGAATTATGTCTATTAATTGTCGTTATGCAAATAGTGATTGAAGATAGAATGAATCCTTGTATATTCCGCAGTAATGATCATCCCTGATCCATATTTTATTTGTATACTGCATTACTCCATAAGTTTTTCTTGTGTTGAGTATAAGAACGATTAAGCTAATCTTTCTCGAATGGTTAACTTAGTCGTAGCTCCGTAAGTTCTCTTGTGTCGAGCATAATCAAATAAATTGATCACTTTTGTTTTTAATTTGATTGTGTATTCCGATTAAATTGATCATGGGTTTACTTGTGATTAATTTGATTGAGTTTTTTGATATAAAAATCATCCTTATGGTTTTGGTGCCAATAAAATCCTTCTTTTCTTTTGAAATTAAGGTCGCTCTTGTTGTTCTTTCAGGAATGACATCAAATGGGGGAGAGTTCTTTTGAACTTGTGCTTAATGGTCATATCTTGAGGGGTGTGCGGCTGTGGAATTTTAGAGGGGTTATCTTGTATCTTTAAACTCCTTGATGAATGCATTTAGCTTCGGCTTTATGATTGCATCTAAATTAGCTGGTATGTATTTTTTCTTTTAGTCATGAAATGTCTCTTTCGGAAATTTCATTATGATCCCGTTCTTGTACCTTTGCCAATTTTATTGACAAAAGGGGGAGAATTAATATGTAGTTCACACTACAAATACATATGGTTTTCGGATCATTATGTAAGGGGGAGTGGTTTCCATGTGAGATGGAGTATTGACTAAGGGGGAGTGATACATATCACCATAGTATTATTGTTGAAGTTGTGATACAATTGAACTTTGACACTGTGTAATAATACTATGACACTGTATAACAATGATCGAGAACTATGTTTTCTCATTGTTATAGATACGGATCTTCAACAACGGTGATGCTGAACTTACAACCTTTGGGATCATTGGAGTACTTGGAAGTGACGAAGATTTCGAGTAATGTTGAAGATTAGGCATGTGGAATAAGAGCTACTAAAGTTTCATTATCTTTTTTGTATTCCATATGTATTGATAGTTTTGTTACTAAAATTGACAAAGGGGGAGATTGTTAGAGCATTGCTCGGTCGAACTCGCATGCGTTGCTATCTCAAGCATGTTTGTCAATGTTAGTGATCAAAACTATGAGTCTTGATTTCTGGTCTACTATAGCTAAGTCTCGGAGTAGGATAGAAAGTGTAGTTGAGCTCAATAACTCCATAGAGATTCATCGTACAAGAAGAAGAACTACTCATCAACTAAAAGGTATGTGGAGACTTGAACTTATCTATCACTCAAAAGTCTATCTACTCTATCTCCTACTCTTTGAGACACAAGTCGTTTGCTATATATATATATATATATATATATATATATATATATATATATATATATAGATTTTGATTATACACATTCGGTATTTCAAGCCGAGTATACCTCGCCCATCTATATCTCGAAATATGTGTTGCTAAGATTTTCGCTTCAACCGAGTTTATTTTTACCTAGTGGCGAAAGTCATGTTATGTTTCAATCACTTTGAAAATTTCTTTGACGAGAAATGGTGTGACAACTGTATAACGTCCTTTAAGAATGTTTCAATGATTGGAATGAGAGTTTAGATTATATAACCAGTGGTGGACATATGCATTGTTGTGGAAACACATTTATGTACAAGTCATATTCCTTGAACCAAAGTTGGCGAACTTTGTTGATCAAGAGAAACAGAATGTGGCGTGAGCCAAGTCCGCGAACTCAGCATGCGAACCGACGGAAGTTTTCGTCCGAGAATTTTTTCTGGAGTTTGTGAACTCCTTCCGTGAACTTAAGTCCGCGAACCCAGTCCGCGAACTTGAGTAGGTTATATCTAAAACATGCATTTGGGTACGGTTAACAAACCTAGAAACATGCATTTTATTTGTGTGTAACAAGCTAAGTTTTCGATCTAACGGTTGAAATTTATTAGCTTGAATCTAAATCAGGTTTTCATCTAACAGTGAATATTGATTGCTTTGTTACCAAGGTAACATTGATTGCAAACCCAGATTTGAAAGACTATATAAGGGGAACTCTAGTATTTGTGCAAAACTAATCCCCACACTTTACTTGTGATACTAGTTTGCATGCTAGAGTCGATTCTCCTTTAACCTTTGGTTTTCTTCTTCTAAAACCAGGTTAACGACTTAAAGACTTCATTGGGATTGTGAAGCCAAACCGATACTACTTTTATCGTAGTTGTGTGATCTGATCTTGCATCTTCTATCGTACGAGTACAATCAGATTGATTGGCTTGAGATTAATATATCTGATAGGCAAGATATAAAAAGTAACCACAAACATCTTCATCTCATTGTTTGTGATTCCGCAACATCTTGTTTCGCTACCATAAGATTAAGATTGTTGTGAGGTGATTGATAACTCTAGGTTGTTCTTCGGGAATATAAGACCAGATTATCAATTGGTTCCTGTTCACCTTGATTATTATCAAAAGACGGGACAAAAGCCTTTAGGGTTTATCTGTGGGAGATAGATTGATCCTTTGGTAGACTTGTCTGTGTGAGACAAATTTGTTTATCATCAAGTATTCGACTTTGGGTCGTAGCAACTCTTAGTTGTGGGTGAGATCAGCTAATGGAATCAAGTTCGCAGTATCCTGATGGGATCAGAGGCGTAGGGAGTACAACTGTACCTTGGATCAGTGGGAGACTGATTGGGGTTCAATTACAGTCCATTCCGAAGTTAGCTTGGAGTAGGCTGGTGTCTGTAGCGGCTTAATACAGTGTGTATTCAATCTGGACTAGTACTCGGGGTTTTTCTGCATTTGCAGTTTCCTCGTTAACAAAATTCTGGTGTCTGTGTTATTTCTATTTACGCATTATATTGTTTTATCTTTATAATTGAAATAATACAGGTTATGCGTTTAGATCATCAATTAGAATATCCAACCTTTGGTTGTTGATTTTCATTGATCGATCCTTGGATATTGGTCTTTGGTACCATCCAAGTTATTCCTTGTATTTGATTAAGACTCGTTGATTTATTAGCTTGAGTAAATCAAATCAAGAGAGAGATATAAACTCGTTGATATACTTTAAATTGATTGAGTCTTGTTGATTCTCTTAAAAGTTTGTTCGAGTTTATCCATACAGATTTCTAAGCGAAATATTGGGTGGTGTTGTTAGACCCCCGCTTTTTCACTTTGAACCAGTTTCGCAAACATAGTTTTTCTGAACTTTCTTATCCTTCTTATTGATTGACCTGACTCTCTTTTGAGACTTTCTTTTACTTCGTCTAAGAGTTTTCTTAATCTATTGTATAAATGGTGATAAAGTAGAGTTAAAGCAATTCTCATCTCTTTTATCAATCAATCTAGGATGTCGAGAATTTTTATCAGTTGAAACAATATGATTGCTTGACAAATTTTAAGCTTTCCAACAAGAGTATTTTTGGAAAGTGTATCAAGGTTATTTCCTTCAACGATGGCACGCTTATCATAATCGTATCTAGATGGCAGCGACCTGAGAATTTTCATCACAATGTTCTTTTCATGAATAGTCTTACCCAATGCAAAAGATGTATTAACAATTTCAGACACTTTGTGATTAAATTCATCAAATGAATCTTCATCTGCCATACGAAGGTTTTCTCAATCGGAATAAAGTTTTTGAAGCCTAGCTTCCTTTTCACTGGTATTACCTTCGAATACAGTTTCTAAGATATCACAAGAATCTTTAGACCTAGTGCACGTAGTCACATGGTGCTGAAGATATGTGGTAATGGAATATATGATGGCATTCAAACCATCGGAATTTTGCCCTGCAGCAAGTATCTCGGCAACATTGTATTCACCAATGTTCTTTGGAACGTTCAAATTCCCTACTGCCACAACGGGAGCATCATAGCCATCAACTACATAAACCCATGATTAAAAATCACGCGCTTGAAGAAAGGCACGCATGACAATTTTCCACCATAAGTAATTAGAGCCATCGAAGACTGGTAGTACGTTTATAGAGATAACACCTTTGTCCATATCAGATCTCTACAAACACAGACTTATGAGGTCTTTAATGTGTTTGCGTGCTCTGATACCAATTGAAAATGCGGGGGTCTAACAACCACACCCAACAATTCTTTTGAAAATCTGAGGACTTACTCCAATACACTTTCTAGAGAATCAACTAGATAGTCAGACTCAATCTAGAATAAAGTATATCAAAGGGTTTAATATCTCTAACTCTTAATTCAATTCGCAATCAGCAAATAGAACTCTGCGAGCCTGATTGGATATAAGAGGAGTTACTTGAACGGTACCAAATACCAATGTTCAAGTGTCAATCAATGTAAATCAACAAATAAAGGTTGGATATTATAATTGATTGATCTTAACGCACAACCTGTGATATTTCAATTATATAACAAAATATAATGCGGAAAAGAAATAACACAAACACCTGAATTTTGTTAACGAGGAAACCGCAAATGCAGAAAAACCCCTGGATCTAGTCCAGATTGACCACACTGTATTAAGCCGCTAAATACACTAGCCTACTACCAATTAACTTTGGACTGGACTGTAGTTGAACCCTAATCAATCTTACACTGATTCAAGGTACAGTTGCGCTTCTTACGTCTCTGATCCCAGCAGGATACTACACACTTGATTCCCTTAGATGATCTCACCCACAACTAAGAGTTGCTACGACCCAAAGTCGAAGACTTGATAGACAAATCTGCCTCACACAGAAAAGTCTATAGGATTGAATAAATCTGTCTCCCACAGAAATACCCAAGAGTTTTTGTTCCGTCTTTTGATAAATCAAGGTGAACAGGAACCAATTGATAAACCGGACTTATATTCCCAAAGAACATCCTAGTATTATCAATCACCTCACAATAAACTTAATCGACTAGCGAAACAAGTTATTGTGGAATCACAAACGATGAGACGAAGATTGTTTATTATTACTTTTCTATCTTGCATATCGGAGATATAAAATCTCGAGCCAATTATTTCAATTGTACTCAACACGATATAAACAACAAGATCAGATCATGCAACTACAAAGATAGTAGTTGGGTCTTGCTTCACAATCCCAATGAAGTCTTCAAGTCGTTAACCTATAGGGTCTCGAGAAGAAACCTAAGGTTAAAGGAGAATCGACTCTAGTAATGCATCTAGTAACACACATGAGGTGTGGGGATTGGGTTTCCCAGTTGCTGGAGTTCTCCTTTATATAGTTTTCAAATCAGGGTTTGCAATCCAAGTTACTGATAAGAACAAAAGTGCGACGCATTTTCACCCATAAATACATTAGCCGGGACTCATTTTGTCACTAATAAACTTGTTTTATATCTTTTCAAGGAAATAAGCTCTTATGAAGAAAGTTGCTCGAAAAGTGGTTTTTGCACCCCGGAGGACAACTGCCAAACAGATCCTTACTTTGGATAAGGGGCATCTCAACGGATAAGGGACACCTTCTTTATTATTTACATCCCATAAGGCAAGTGCTAAAGGGACACCCGTACAGGATTAGGGGGAGGTCATCTTCTCCGTTTGAATTTGGATTTTGGCGGGAAATATGGTTGCAGAATTAGGATTTAATAATTGAAGTGGCGTCACTGAGACTAAAGCGATGAAACTGAACATGCATCTTCTCTAAGCCTAAACAGGCCTGGTATGGTCGATTGATTGGATAGAAATTGACTAGAATGGTGATTTAAAGAAAACAGATTGAAAAGCAAATTGGCGGGAAAATCAGTTGCAACACAGTTAAAATTAGGGTTCGAGATTTAACCATGAAATAGTGAGATTCAATTGCTGGATTTAATGTTGTGACCCTTCTAAGGGAAAACAGGGCTGGTAATGGTCTTGGATTTGTTCAGAATTGGCTGGATAATCAGATTCAAAAAAATCAGGGTTCACGGGTTTTTGGTTGTTCATCTGCATACATTTGTAAAATGGTTCGGCTGAGATTTAATCGGGCATTTAGTTGGAATTAGTTGGAAAATGACCCGTTTCATTAAAACAGGGAATGTACGTGCCCTGGATTCGATTGAAGAGGTAGTTACGTGGACTTACCATGAATCAGAGGCTGAAGATATTTGGAGATTCTGTTGGTGTTATTTTTGCAAGATACGTGATGATTTGGAGATCCTGGGATTATTCTTTGAAGTGATTGAGAGATTCGGGACACGCAGTGAGATAAACAAGGAATGGTACGTGCAAATACATTGAAAGAATGAAAAGCAGAATAACACGGGATCACGGTTGTTGGCATATGGCTGCTGTGTTTAGAACATCACCTGAAATTGTATTGGAGTGAATATACTGCAAATATGAACGTGGATGAGATAAATGTGCAGAGTTTGACAACTTAAGAAGACGAGAAGGGAAAAAAAATATTCCGAGAATATATTTCTTTACTGCCGGAGTTATGAACATTATTTGGAGTAATGGGGTGATATTCGAAGGCCTGTGCGGGTATATATATATAGGTTGCTGGCATCACATAGAAGGGAGATCGAGAGTTGGGGAGGAAACCAGAGATTTGCAGAGCAGATTTCTCTGCTGCTGCAGAGAAGAAAAAGAAGAAGAAGAACATTTGACGCCTACGGACTGTCGCAGAGAACTGTCTTTTATAAACAGTACTCGTAACAGTTATTTTGGCACGCTTGTTTTGAATTTGCAATAGCTCTTGTAACGGTGACTTCTGTAACGTCAATACAGCGTTGCAGTTTCATTGTAATATTAGTTTTCTTCAATAAAAACACCATTTGAGCTATAAATTATATTTTTGAGTGTGTTTTTATTATGAGAAGCTAAACCCCAACACTGGGTCGATGGAGAAAGCCGAACTTCATACATGGGTGAATTTATTTTATTTTATATATGACTTTTGCACTAATTAAAATAGAATTATGATTTGAATTAATTAGTTATCATTTTATTAGATGGGTCATGCTTGCTTAGATGTTTGATGTCCCATGCTTACTATTTATAACTAATATTTTGAGAATCTACCTTGGCAAAAATAAGAGTCGGTGTTGTTTTATTATTTGAGCGATAATTGTTGAGAATGAATAATTGAGCCTAATGATATGAATTTGGTGGAATCCTAGTCCCAGTAACTCTCACTTTTGCTTTTTCTTTTATTTATTATTTATTATTTTCATTAAACCTTTAAATTTAATCTTCACAAGTCTTAGAGTTTGAATCCTTATTACAACAACGACAATTAAAAATCATAACATTTTTGGTGCCGCCGACGCGGATTTGTTTTTAGATTAATTTTTAGGTTTATTTTTATTTTGTATAGTATTTTCATCTATTTTATTTTATTTTATTTTTTTAATTTAATTTTTTCCTTTTTATGCGTTTTTTTTTTGTATTATTTACATCCCATAAGGAAAGTGCTAAAGAGATACCCGTACAGGATTAGGGGGAGGTCATCTTCTCCGTTTGAATCTGGATTTTGGCGGGAAATATGGCTGCAGAATTAGGGCTTAATAATTGAAGTGGCGTCACTGAGACTAAAGCGCTGAAACTGAACATGCATCTTCTATAAGCCTAAACAGGCATGGTATGGTCGATTGATTGGATATAAATTGACTAGAATGGTGATTTGAAGAAAACAGATTGAAAAGCAAATTGGCGGGAAAATCAGTTGCAGCACAATTCAAATTAGGGTTCGAGAGTTAACCAAGAAATAGTGAAATTCAAACGCTGGATTTAATGTTGTGACCCTTCTGAGGGAAAACAGGGCTGGTAATGGTCTTGGATTTGTTCAGAATTGGATGGATAATCGGATTCAAAGAAATCAGGGTTCATGGGTTTTTGGTTGTTCATCTGCATACATTTGTGAAATGGTTCAGCTGAGATTTAATCGGGCATTTAGTTGGAATTAGTTGGCAAATGACCTGTTTCATTAAAACAGGGAATGTACGTGCCCTGGATTCGATTGAAGAGGTAGTTACGTGGACTTACCATGAATCAGAGATGAAGATATTTGGAGATTCTGTTGGTGTTATTTTTGCAAGATACGTGATGATTTGGAGATCCTGGGATTATTTTCTGAAGTGATTGAGAGATTCGAGACATGCAGTGAGATAAACAAGGAATGGTACGTGCAAACACATGGAAAGAATGAAAAGCAGAATAACACGGGATCACGGTTGTTGGCATGTGGTTGCTGTGTTTAGAATATCACCTGGAATTGTATTGGAGTGAATATACTGCAAATAGGAACGTGGAAGAGATAAATGTGCAAAGTTTGACAACTTCAGAAGACGAGAAGGAAAAAAAAATATATTCCGAGAATATATTTCTTTACTGCCGGAGTTATGAACATTATTTGGAGTAATGGGGTGATATTCGAAGGCCTGTGCGGGTATATATATAGGTTGTTGGCATCACATAGAAGGGAGATCGAGAGTTGGGGAGGAAACCAGAGATTTGCAGAGCAGATTTCTCTGCTGCTGCAGAGAAGAAGAAGAAGAAGAACATTTGACGCCTACTGACTGTCGCAGAGAACTGTCGTTTATAAACAGTACTCGTAAAAGTCAGTTTTGGCACGCTTGTTTTGAATTTGCAACAGCTCTTATAACGGTGACTTCTGTAACGTCAATACAGCGTTGCAGTTTCATTGTAATATTAGTTTTCTTCAATAAAAACACCATTTGAGCTATAAATTATATTTTTGAGTGTGTTTTCATTATGAGAAGCTAAACCCCAACACTGGGTCGATGGAGAAAGCCGAACTTCATACATGGGTGAATTTATTTTATTTTATATATGACTTTTGCACTAATTAAAATAGAATTATGATTTGAATTAATTAGTTATCATTTTATTAGATGGGTCATGCTTGCTTAGATGCTTGATGTCCCATGCTTATGATTTATAACTAATATTTTGAGAATTTACCTTGGCAAAAATAAGAGTCGGTGTTGTTTTATTATCTGAGCGATAATTGTTGAGAATGAATAATTAAGCCTTATGATATGAATTCAGTGAAATCCTAGTCCCAGTCCCAGTAACTCTCACTTTTGCTTTTATTTATTATTTATTATTTTCATTAAACCTTTAAATTTAATCTTCACAAGTATTAGAGTTCGAATCCTTATTACAACAACGACAATTAAAAATCACAACAGTTACCTTGGTAACAAAGCAATCAATATTCACCGTTAGATGAAAAACTGACTCAACCAAGCTAATATCTTTCAACCGTTAGATCGAACTTAGCTTGTTACACACAAATGAAATGTACCCTCATTTAGGTTTATGCAACCGCCTAAAAGTGTACACCATGTTGGTTGACAAATAGTTAACCGAGGTTAGCCATATGATTACTCTCATATCAACTTTATTCATCTTAACTATAACTAGTTCAAATGACTCAAATGAAACTAGTTAAGAGTTGTTCAATTGTTTAAAAAACACAATTGAAATCAAATCGGTTTGATTCACTTGAATCAATCATGAACATTATAGCCAAGGTTTGCAAAGACTGCATTACTTATGATTTAAATGTTTAAGTTCATGGACTTGACCGATTTGACAAAGTAACCAGCTTAAGTATGCGTACTTAAGAAACCGGTTTTTGAGTTTGTAAAGTTCCCAAACTCAGCAGAAATTTTCGGTTCAAAAACTTCCGCCAGTATGCGTACGGGTACGCGTACTTAAGGTGACTAGTTAAGAGTTTTGCCAAAACGAAACTCAGCAGAAATTCTCGGTTCGAGAACTTCCGCCAGTATGCGTACGGGTATGCATACTTAACCTGTCTGCTTCATCAATTTCGTATACACACATATGCATACTCTTGGTTTCCGGTTTATGGACTTATGCACAAATGTGGAACACACTATATATGCTTATATCCAAAGATGGTTACATCATCAACTCTCTATTTCAATCATTGAAACATTCTTCTATAATGTCAATAGCAGTTTTCACACACTATTAGCATCAAAGCAATTTTCAAGATATTGAAATAATCATTATTGAAACCTTCCAAGTCATACACCAAATGATTGTATCACACAAACCATGTAAGATATTACTCGGGAATTTTGTCATGATATAAGATGAACTTGGTCGATCGAAAGCTTACCAATACATATTTCGAGAAATATGTAAGTGATATATACTCAGCTTGAAATCTCAAATATGTATAGAGAAAACTATATCGTAACACGACTTACGTCTCAATATAGGAGATAGTAGAAATAGACTTTCCAAGTGATAGATAAGTTCAAGTCTCCACATACCCTTTTTCGAAGAAGTTCCACAAGCTCCACTTAGTAGTTCTTCGTCTTCAAGAGATGAACGTCGAGAGATTTAAGCTCAACTACACTATCTATGTCCTAGTCCGAGACATCTACAAATAAGATAGAAATCAAGACTTATAGTTTTGATCACTAACATTGACAAACATGCTTGAGATAACAACGCATGCGAGTTCGACCGAGCAATGCTCTAACAACCACATTAAATTTTAGATTTTTAATATCGAATTCAATAAAATACCATATATATAATTTTTTTAATAAACATATTATGGTGGGATATAAATTTCAATGTTTTAAAATCTTTTGAACACCAATCGCATTTATATTATTAGATATAGCTATCCAAGATTAAGTGTTTGGTCAAGACATATACTGAATTAATGTAATGAGTTAGCAATGGAAAACTTTGTATGCGTGCTATATAAGAGTCTGGAATACCTTATAAGAGTACATTTGCATGAATAGAAGACACTCGATCTTATTATGGATGTAGAACAATAAGGTTATGAGACTTAGCCCTCATCTTAGAGGTGGGATGATCTCAAATAACCAAAGACTACCACATAGCTTTGATGACTCTATTTTGATGAATTTCAGAACATCATTAAAGATCAATGGTTTATCTGAATCAAAGTAAGCTTTTTTAACCTATGGATTTACCTAAATACCTGAAAAGTTTGTGAGAGGAAAGGGTACCAAGTACACACCAACTTTCTCGTTCGAAAATCTGTATAACAAAACCTAATACATCCACAAGTATATCAAAGCAAATAGCCTTGAAGATTAATGTATATAGAGTTTCTCTTTTTATCTTCTAAAATCAATATGTATTTACCAAAGGTCTGCATACCTGATTGTGTACAAGGTTTCTTGGACAATATCAAAATCAATATCCAAGATCAATCCAATCGTATCCGAATTCTAACAAGTATGAAACTTGCGGTCTATCCTTAAAAATATGAATTCAACAAGATCGAGTCTTGTTTTACGTACTACTTGTGTTATTCCTATTATAAAGATAAACAATATAATATGAAGAAGGAAAACACAAGACATCCGAAATATCGTTGACGAGGTACGCCTGCAGAAAAAACCCGGGACATCTTTGAACACCACATTGTATTGTTTATCTTACTATCATACTTCGTACCGGAATGTAGTTGAGACCAAATTCACCCTCTAAGCAGTTCAGCTGCAGTCGTGTTCTTTACATCCCTTGAACCTCGTAAGATTTCCCTTAGTTGACCTCTTTATGGCTTAATATTTGCATCAACCCCAGTCGACATTTAAAAAACTAATCTTGCTCTACCAAACAATCCTATCTGATTTCCATTTTGATATGTTTTAATATAGGTTTTAAAATTTGTTCGCAGTAGACAAAGTCCAGCAAATTTCACAAATCTGGAACATTTACACTCAGTTAGCTAAGAAGCCTGGATTAATATAACCACCTCTCAAGAACAATCCATACAAATCAAAGAAGAGTTTAAATATCTATCTTGAGGAATCAACGAAGAAAACTTTATGATTTCTACTTATATAGTTCATGATTCAAGACTAAGAAAACCTCAAATATAAATAAGAACAAGATCTGGATTCAAGAACTATCAGGTAAACGATAATTCATGAATCCCTAAGTAAAATTTTCGAATTCGTAACCTATAATACAGTTCCATGAAGAACCTAGGTTATATAGGATGACTCTAGCTTAAAAACTAGGACCAAATAGTGCCAAATATTAAGAAATCATGTTGAAAGAGTCTCTCTACTTATAGATTTTTAAGGCTTCATGTAGCTTTCAGTTAAAGGTAGGGTTGCTTGGAATTAAGCACCCACTTTCTCAGTTTAGATGAAATTCTTATTAGGAATTCATGTAAGCATGTGATATGTGTTCCTTGAAATTACACAAAAAAAAATATACATTATGGTCCATGGTTCTGGATCTTGCATAATGAGGGTTCGTAATGGTTAAGTAGTCTTTGAGCTTGCGATCACATAGTGGTATTCAATAATACTCAAGACTAGACAATGATCCACAAGCAAAAATTGATTTTGTGAATAAATATGTCTTAGAATTGTCTGGAGAGTTATGGAAAAGCGAACATAGTATTATAGAATAGTTCGAGTACTTCTGCTAATACTGGAAATGGACAGGTTTGCAAACCCTGTTTCAAAACCTTTGACAGTTTTCTAGGTCAGGGCAAAACTTGGCAGTTCGCGAAAGTCAGGCCATAAGGGTTTGCAAACCGAATTTACAAAAATTTGCAGTTCGATAAAGTTAGATGGTACGGGTTCGAAAACCGGGTTAGTGAACCTACCTCATTATAGAAGACATATGTATACAGGGTTCACAAACCGGATTTGCAAACCTATACAATTCATGGAAATTAGACTGACTTTAGTAAAACATACAAGTATGTATACCTAGCGCTAAGCAGTTCTTTTTCTCGCATAATTAACCAGAAACATTCCCAAGAGCCATCGATAAGATGCATTGTTGCTTGGGAAATATCCAAATGATCAACTTGAAATGAAAATAACATGTGAACAATAAATTGTACTAAGGTTGCTAAAGATCTACGAATATCGATTGCTTGAATCATATTTCAATAGTTTAACCAAGACAAGATTGAACTCGAAATTTCTTTTTTGTAATATTAAATCAATCAAAATCATATGACATAGTCTCATAAGATTGAATGGTAAATGATGTGAGTAAATATGTTAGTCTAGTCTTCACATACCCATATGTTGATGAAATTCTCGCAAATGTCATTGTTTATTCTTTAGTCTCCAATCTTCGAGGGTTATTAAGTGATGTCCGTCACTCAACTACCATACTGTGATCTTATTCCGAGACCTGATTAATATGTAGACCAAAAATCAAGATATAGTTTTTCGCAACTAAATTTGATAACAAGCTTGAGATAGCAAAACTTGCGAGTTCGACCGAGCAATGCTTTAACAATCTCTCCCTTTGTCAGTTTTATTGAAAAAACTATCAATAAATATTGATTAAATAAAATAAACCTTTCAGCTCAATATCCATCATGTTTGATTTCTTGAATCTGCAACATCTCCCAGAACTCTTTGTACTTCAAATTATTTTATGATTCTACATATGATCGTGTCAGCACCTTTGTTGTTGAAGATATGTATTAAATAATAACTTATGAGAATTCTCGTTTAGAGCTGTTCTAGAGTGACAAGTCAATCTACTGCAATGGTTTTTACATCGATGCATATTATTTTTACATGTAAACTCGGAAATGAATGATGAGCTAATCTTCAAAAGCTTAAAAGAGATTAATCTAAATAGAGAAAAATCAAAGGAATATGGAGATAGAGAAACATCAAAGGAATATGCAGAAAATAAAAATTGTTAGGCCAAGAGAATTTCAATGTGAAGACTTACAGGACTCATAGAAGTATTTCCAAGAAGCCCTGAGAACAAGCTTGGAAAACTTGCAGCAACTTGGGAAGGTCCTTACATCATCTCCGAAAAGACGGGTCGTGGGTCATATAAGTTGAATAATTTTTTGAGTGAAGATTTGAGTTACCCATATAATACTTCTCACATAAAGAAGTATTACCAGTAGCTACAACTACTAGATAAAGATAAAATTATCTTATATGAAGCTCTGAACTGACAATGTTAGCAAAACCCTATATTTGTAATAAAATTGTATGCATCCATAATCTACAACTTTAGTTCAACTATATTCGTATATATGAAAGTTCTACTAGGCACACTATTAAAATTCAAAAACCTATAGCTTTACAACTAGGTACAATATTTATATCTTCTAAATTTGAATCGAAATCTGCAGCTTTTCAGTAAGATAGGAAAACTGATACAATGTTAAGCTTACTTTTGTGAAGTATAAAAATACTCGCAAGGTACCAAGTGAATAAGAACCATAGTGAAAAACTGAAATAATCACTGAATTCCATATTAGATGAAATAAAATCAAGTACTTGGTACTCATTGGAGACTAAAATGAAGTACCATATTTCATTAAATTTCAAAAATGAAGGTCTAAAATACTCGTTAGAACACCGAAGTAACGTATTAATACTTGCTGAAACCGAAGTAACGTATTAATACTTGTTGAAAATTGTTGAAGCACGAGCTGCTCTCAAATACTTCGAAGTGAAAATAAGTAAAATTTTACAATGCTCGACATCTTACATCTCCAAATATTGGTCAATAACTAAAAATACAATATCAGGTCTATAAGTCATAAGGTATATAAACCAAAGTCACGATATAAAGACATAAAGATCAAAAGGACCTATCTTGGTGAGAGAGCAGCCGAAAAATAAAATCAATAGATAAAGCTCCAAACTAATAGCTGACAACACATGATGGTACCCTGTCCAGGAACCTCGAAGTAAGAACTGTCCATCTTCGTTATAATTCCATCAAAATTCCCATCAACACCAACAAGAGAAAGCAATTAAAGGAAAAATCTGTAAAAAAGATTCAGATATCTCAAAGAAAAATACACAAACTAAAGACCTGAAAGAGTTAGGGGGGAGATTTTAAAATTTCAAGAAATAATGAGACCATAGACAAAGTTTAATTATAACTTAGATCGAAAAATATGGAAAGACCAGACTCATTTCGAAAAAAAAAAGATAGGTTCCACGAAATAATCGATCTGAAAATAACCTAGAACTATATGAAATGGTCAAAAGTCAAAATAAGAATAGGCACAAGATCCAGACTATTGAAGGCCACGGAAGATCGTAATATTAAGAATCTGGATTAGTATACTTATAAGAGGTCCGAAACTTATTCAAACAAAGGATTTGAGAAATAGATTAACTTAACCCATTAATCTGATTTTGGTTGAAATTAGATCTTAAAGGCAAAATAGGTCAAGAAATTATAAACTTGATCAATAAATGAAAACAAAGTTCAATACCAACTTAAGGTGAAGAGATGAGTTGAAGTTTTTTTAGCTATCTGAAAAGAAAAAGATCAAATTCGCTACAACCATTATCTGAACTAACATCACTGGCAATTGTATCAGAATCTGAACTTAAAGCTCCCAAATTAAAAAGGGAAGGAATAGTTGAGTGCAAATTTATATATAGAATAAATGCATTAACTGCAAAATAAAATAGACTTGAATAAATCATAAAAGGAAATTTTGAAAGCAAAAAGAGAAATTTTCCAATGGTTTTTAAAATTTATTTTCAATTGTTCAGCTTTCACTGCATAAGGCCTATTCCTATGCACATGTCAAACACCATCATCTGGCACTTTAGCACCCACTATGGGTATGCCAGAGTACCAAATTCACCCGCCTATATGGCATGAATGTCACTTAGGAATACACGATGGAGTCTCTACCGAGTGATAGAGACTTCGTCCAGCGTTAATCTCTTTATCTCCGAGTAATATATATATATATATATATATACACACATAGCCACACATAATCTCTCATTTTCTCCTACTTTTTCACTTTTATAAAATATTTTTATATCAAAAGAACGCACAATTAGGGGATACTTATATTAATTGGGGGATATAAATTTCTATCCTCTTTCAATAGTGTCTGCTAAGGGGTGTTTTTTGGGGAAATACTAAAAGACCTTTTAAAAACATAAAACATAAAACTAAAAACTAAAATTTATATATATATACACTTTTCCGTGTAAGTTTAGCCTAGAGAAATCAAAATCAAAATTAAACCCTAACAAGTTCTTAAAACTTCGTTTGGGTTAGAATCATAAACTGAAACTTTTCTTGTGCTGGCATTATGTTCATGATGAATACCATGCCGATTTCCTGTGCCGGCATTGTTTTAGTTTGAATACCATGTCGATACTTTGTGTCGAAATTGTTTTTCGTTTGAATACCATGTTGGTATATTGTGTCGGTATTATTTTTAGTTTGGATACCATGCCGATATCTAGTGCCGACATGGTTTTTAGTTTTAATACCATGTCGATATCTACTGTCGACATGGTCGATTCCCAAGTGTACCGCGCCGATTTGAGGAAAAAAACATATAGAATATCTTGCATCATGTGCCGACACTACTACCGGCATGCTCGATAATGAACTTTATGTGCCGACAGTGTACTTACAATTCAAAATTGGGGTATATTGTGTGCCGGCATGGTGAAAGTATGAATACCATGCCGATTTGGTCCCTGCCGGCATGATATTCATACTTTTACCATGCCGACACTGAGTTTTTCAGGCATAATAATGACGAATTCAACGAATAACAAATCAAATTTCAATACATCAATACATATATATGAGTAATTGGAGCCCTTGTATGTTCAGCTTATTTACTTTCATGGGTTGGTTCTTCACCTAAACTTTCATGATCATAAATATCTTGATTTAATGTTGTGGCATCAACAAATTCAATAATAATGATTTATTTGTAGGATCCAAATATCGCACAATAATAAGATCTCGCGAGAATGTAGGGAAGCTTGCGAGAGAACGTAGCATGTGTGCAAAGTAAGATCCAACGTGAGCCTGCGAGAAAATCGCAAGGTGATTCCGAAATTAGGGGAAATGTTAGCTGTATCCCACCACATATGAGCTGTCATCCACTATGTAAATATCTATATAAAGAGAAGGGTAGGAGAGAGAAAAGTAACTTGTATTATTATTATCTTCTTATTCTTACCCAAAAATCAGAGAGAGGGAGAGAGCTCTAAATACTCATTAATGGAGTCTCAATGTAATTCAACAATCATAGTGAAACCTAACCCCGTGGATGTAGATCAAATTGATCGAACCACGTAAATCTTGTGTCTTATTTTCTATTTTCATTATCTTTATCTTTATTTTCATATCAAATAAGTTTAGATCTAGAAATCATAGTCATGATAATGCAAGGGGTGTGTTGTAGGATTTCCTCCTGTAGCTTGTTGGTTCAAGAAATTTCCATGAAGATTAGCTATTGTTCATATTTTTCTAGATTTACAAAGTTTAGGTTCAAAAATGGAAATTTTATGGAAGAAATCACACTTTCAGGGAGTAAACATCATCAACAATTCAAAGACATGAAAAGAGGGAGAGAAAAAAATTAGTTGTTGTGGTGAAATTTAAGGAAAAAATGAAAGTTTCAGTGGAAGATTTTCATGTTCAGGAGAAGAAGGCAAATGTGAAAGAAGTTAAGGAAGGACGAAGAAAAGATAAGAGGCAGATGCTGCAATTTCAATCACTTACAGAAAATTCGCACAGATGGTTCAAGGCTGAGCGAACAACAAATAGGTCACGGGTTTGAATTCGCACAGACACATATTTTTCATTTTCTTCTCATTTGCATGGGAGAATAAAAGAATAAGGAAAAAAGTTATGCGTTAATTTCGCAGAGAGGTTCTTGTACAATTGGTCCAGAGAGCATTATGTGCGTTTGTGGTCGCAAGTTCGAATTCGCCTGCGGACATAGTTTTCTTCTTTTTTACAGAGAGCCAAAAATGATAATTTCGCGACATTGTTTCATTATTTTGCAAACAAGAGGCAACACAATTGGTCATCTGTGAAGTTAATGAGTTCATGGTCGTGTGATCAAGTCCCAACACATGCTTATTTTTTCGCACAAATATTTCTTTGATTATTTCGCAAAGAAGAGAGTTGATGATAATTTCGCAGAGATATTTTGCAAAGAAGATGCTTGCACAGTTGGTCAGGAGGCATGAATGCAAGCAGAAGGTCGCGAGATCAATTCTTGCTTCTCGCATGATTATTTTTGTTACACGAAATTTATACAGAATTGCCTCTCACACAGTTGGAATTTGATTACTTCGCAAGAAATTTGATTATTTCGCAAGAGAGGCTTATCACAGTTGGTATGGTGCAAGAAAATCCAAGAAGCGGGTCGAGGGTTCAAGTGTCACTTCTCACACTTCTTTTTGCTGCAAGAAATTCATACATTTCAAGGCATTTATTCACTTCTTTGACAACAAAAACAACTCACATGAAAGATAAGTACCACTTCCTTGAACATTTTATTTTATACTAAGAACGAATAAAAAGATTTTTGATTTGATTTACAAAATGCGAAACAATCGCAGAATTACAAAGATTTCACAATTACAAAGATTTCAGAATTATAATATATTAGAATTTCTCTTGGATATTTACTTTGCTTCAAATGATATGATATTATGAGAATGAAAGAGTGGATGAAAGAAATGACAGAAAAGAAAGAATGAATGAAAGAATAAAAGAACAAAGAAACGCGAAAATTTCACAAGAGACAATCTAAGATCCATAAAAATCTAAGATTAGAATGGGGAGAACCTTTATGGCGTACACCCTAGTTCGCGAATACAATTTCGCAAGAGGCAAATGTAAGACTTAAAGTACGTCATATAAGGGGGTACCTATTGCATGGCTCAGGGAAAGTTTACACCGCCCCCGGAACCTGAGTCATGGAGATTTGGGGTCAATAAAGCCCATCCGGGAGAAGCACCTTGGATTCTCAGCTTAAGCTTATGACTTAGGTTGGGCGACTAAGGTAATAAGGACTCTTCCAACGAGTGCAGAATTTGATCAAGGCGCCGAGGTACACGGTTGAGTCAAGAGTGCCAGGGGTGTCTGGAGCGTACCTTTCCATTCTTGACAAGTCTTGGCTTATACTGCACTCGGCCCGAAGAAAACCCCACTTAGGATGCAGTCTCGTAACCATAAGCCCTATAGGTAAAAGGGACAAGAGGATGCGAAAACAACTGGTTGTTGTTAATACCGGATGGGAGGAGCTAACCTTGTATGGTAGAAGTACGCCTTCTTGAAGGGGCAACCAGGGGGGAGATTAGGGCGGCACCCTCCATTAGGGAGCTGATAAGTGTCTTAAGACGCAAATGTCATGAGGATTTTTACTCGCAAGGGTATTAAGGATTGTCATATTTGTGTGACAATCCTGAAGAGGCAATAATACTAAAGAAAAAGATAAGACGATATCAATGGGTCATTACATGAAAGTGTGAAGACGTCTTGCGATTTCGTCGCAAGACGGCAATGTCATGGGGATTTATTTTCGCAAGAATATTTAGGCCTGTCATATTGTCGCAACAATCCTGAAGAGGCAATAATACAAAAGAAAAAGTTAAGGCAAGATCAATGGGTTTTTGCATGAAAGTGCAAAAACGTCCTGCGATTTTGTCACAATGACAAGAGGTAGCAAAATAAGACCTTTAACTAGGAAGGCAAAATAAGACCACATAATAAGATGAGTAATCAAATAAGCTTGCGAAAATGATTATATGTAAGCAAACAAGCTTGCGAATATGTAAATGGAAATGAAACTGAGGCAGTGAAAATGCCGCAGACTTGATATTATGATCATATTGTTATGAGATACTAATAATGCAGGAAAAAGGAAAGATGAAACACAAGTAAGAACTTGTGAGTAACAATAACTACACGAAGATGAATGCATACACTAAAGAAAAAGCCAAAGAAATGGAGAATGGAGGCAATTTAAAGCTACATCAATTTTAGCGTCCAAAATGAGCTAAGTAACACAAACATTAGCTATACATTGAAATAGATAAGCATTCTCATCATACAAGCATCATACTCGCATCATAAAAGCATTTCATAGCATAAACATCGTATACACATTTCATAACATAATCATCACATAAGCATTGTATTCGCACAAGTACTTTACAAAACTGTACGGAACAATATTGCAGAATTTTATAATAATATCGCAGAATTTAGCAGAATTATTCAGGATTACTCAGAATTTCACAGGATTATTCAGAATTTCACAAGATTATTCAGAACTTCGTAGAATGATACAAAACTTCGCAGAATGATTCGAAATTTCATATAATGTGTCAGAATTTCGCAGAATGTGATTATTTCGAATGATGTGATTATATCGCTCAATTATTTCGCACAATTATAAGCAATTTGAAGAGATTAAACTATCACATGAGCACAAAACACGAGACAGAGGCAAGATAAGAATGAAGAAACAATTCGCACATTCAACATTTTCTCAAGGATTCTACCCTCATAGATAAAGAACAGAGGCAACTATGGATTACCAAGAAAACATTTTATGTTCTTTATCTCCTCGGCAAGAATCATTTCCAAAGTGGACGTTCACTAATGAACAACAAAAATCTTCACCAAAAATGGAGTAATAATTTCGCACGAATAGAGGCAATACTTATTATTCTCATTCAAAGACGGATACTTCTTATATATTTCGAGGATTAAGTACTTCTTATACTTCTCAAAGGATACTTCATACTTCTTATACTTCAAGGGTTGATACTTATTATTTACTTCGCAACACTCCGGAACTTCACAAAAGAATAGAGGCAAGTACGTACTTTTCAAATACAGTATTCTTTTGCTCGTTCCTTCTTCAATAAAGACTAAAGGCTACTCCAACAACTTCAACAAGACGGATTTTTCCTTAAAGATTGCTCTTCAAGCAATATTCAAGAAAAAAGAGGCAAGATGTAGGATCCAAACATCGCACAATAATAAGATCTCGCGAGAATGTAGGGAAGCTTGCGAGAGAACGTAGCATGTGTGCAAAGTAAGATGCAACGTGAGCCTGTGAGAACATCGCACGGTGATTCTAAAATTAGGGGAAATGTTAGATGTATCCCACCACATATGAGCTGTCATCCACTATGTAAATATCTATATAAAGAGAAAGGTATGAGAGAGAAAAGTAACTTGTATTATTATTATCTTCTTATTCTTACCCAAAAATCAGAGAGAGGGAGAGAGATCCAAATACTCATTAATGGAGTCTCAATGTAATTCATATGTAATTCAACAATCATAGTGAAACCTAACCCCGTGGATGTAGATCAAATTGATCGAACCACGTAAATCTTGTGTCTTATTTTCTATTTTCATTATCTTTATCTTTATTTTCATATCAAATAAGTTTAGATCTAGAAATCATAGTCATGATAATACAAGGGGTGTGTTGTAGGATTTCCTGCAACTACATTATTCTAATGATTATCAAACTAATCTATTAACTTAACTAACTATATTTAACCACTAAACATAATTAGTGAGGGGTAGATCAGGAATTATAGAAATTACCTGGATAGGGGTGACCTTGATTTACTGTTTAAATCCCTTTTTTGTCTTTTTACTATATCCCCCAATTAGTTTTTTTATCCCCCAATTGCACGTTCTATCAAAAGGGTCCCACTGAATATATTTATTCATTATGGTCTCACCCAACACAAATACAGTTTTCACTTTAATTAAATTTTCCATATCTACCATAGTGGGGAAACTCTTTTGCCATGCCATATGGCATGTCAAGTAAATTTTTTTGAGGTGGTGCATAGGAATAGGCCTAAGTACTTGATTGATCAGCTTCCTCTATTTACAGAAGCACTCGATTTATCAATTATGATTGACTGATCAACATAATTATCATCAGTTAGAGCATCATTAGATTCATTAGAGGTCGAAGAGCCTATAAGAGAAACTGGTGGAGTCTGAGGAGTCGCTAGTAGAACGTTTCCCAAAGTTGTTTCCTGAAAAGAATCCTACTAGTTTGAGATCTCAGACACGTCTTCAGGAAAGGTGCAACTTCTGAAAGGTTAAGCTGTTTCTAAACATTTTCAAAATTAATGTTCAAAGCAACTATATGGTTGTTAAGCAACTCGTTCTCAACTTTATAATTCCTACACTCATATGTAGCAGCTTTTAACTCGTATTGGAATTTCGTGAAAGTAAGATACCTTCTTATTGGCATCCCACTCACTGTCCAATTTGGACTTTAACAGATAACACTTAACCTTCAAAGGTTTGTGAATATTCATATCCTCATCATACTTAGACTTTATATGTTTCCTGCGAAGGATACCGCTGGTATATTCATCTACAACCTAAAAAAAAAATATAAAAAATAATAATAATAATGAATATTTTTCATTAATCAATCAAAAATCAAGCCAAAGAACAATTTCAGTAGAAAAAAAAAGATATCACAACTAATCTCGAAAGTTACCTAACTTCATCAATAAAAAGAGAAATATAAGAAAGTGGTGTAAGGTATACATGTCGAGGAACATTAAGAAAAAAATCGAGCATCTTGCTCCAATAAGCAACTCGCTTGCAGTGCTTTGACCAAAATTGGAAGTCGTGAGTACCAACCAGAATGGTGGTTTCCAGAGATAGATTACCAGAACCCAGAATCCTAGATATTTTTGCAGATTCAGGAGAGAGGCCGATATCTTCAGCTTTTCTTTTATCTAAAAAACAAAAGACAGTTCATTGTATTAAATCAAAAGAAAACAGGAAAAACATGTATAATCAATAAAATATGTTTGTTTAATAAAAGTCGCATGATAATCCTTAATCGATGGGATATGAACCTTTATTCTGGAGGTATTTTTTTATGAGAAAACACCATGCTCCATAGACCATAAAATATAAGTAAACACTTATTACTGAACGAAATATCATGAAAACCCCCTGAACATAACGGGCCCATCATAATTGAAATTAAGAGGTTGTTCTGGATCCCTGGGAAAAATGTTCTTGAGGTGAGAATTGGTAACAACCTCGAGGAAATATATCTTATGTAATAATTGAGCAGTAATATTATAATATCGAAACGTAGCCATTCCGATCTGCAATCTAATGTATATAATCAGAAAACCTGGACTCCAGCTCTACTGGAGCACAATCAACTAATATCATAAACTCGTGAACAAAAGAAGATGGGAAGCTAGAATTTACACTAAAGATGATACTTAAATTTGACTTACAACATGGACTACGCTGAACCATTCATTCTTGTTGTGAAAATGAATATTGTTTCTTATCGATTGTTCCAAAATTGGCCCTTATATCATTCATCAAAAACGCATTCTTGAATGGTATTTCTAGGAGAAATCTTACATAAACCACCACCATGGCTTGAGGAGTAGTTTGGTTTGGAAGTAAGCAATCTAAAGAAAGGTCTCTACGGACTTAAACAAACCCATATATGGATGGTTCAAAAGGTTTACTCATGCTGTAAAGAAACAACGGTATACTCAAGCTCAAGTAGATCACACAATGTTCATAATGTACTCGAAATTTCGTCAGGTGGAAGAGTTGATTGCGTATGTGACTACATCATAGTAACTGGTGATGATGTGAGTGACTTGGAGAGTTTGAAGGCAGATTTAGCTTAGGAATTTGAAATAAAGGATTTAGGACACTGGAAGTGTTTTCTTAGTGTGCAAGTCACACGATCAAGTAACGACATGGTTGCGATATAACATAAGTATGTGGCGGCTCTTCTTCATGAAACAAATTTAATTAAGTGATTGTAAACTAATTGATACACCTACTGATGCTAGTTAAAAAAAACTTGGATTTCGTAAAGAAAATCTACAAGTTAACATAACTAGGTTCCAAAAGATAGTTGAGAAACTAGTTTATTTACCACATATTCGTCATGATAATGCGTTCGTTGTTAGCCGAGTAAGTCAATTCATGCATTTTCCAAAGAAAGAACATTTGGACGCGGTTTACGGAATTATGGTTCAAGAAGAATAAAGCTTTTACAGATGCAGATTTAGAAGATCCACTTCTAGTTATTGCACATATGTGTGGGGAAATTTATTTACTTACAAGATCAAGAAACAAAATGTAGTTGCAAGAAGCAATGCATAGGATGAGTTAGAGCCATATCTAATGGAATATGCAAACTAATATGGCTGAAGAACATCGTTGAAGAATTAGCAGTGCCATTGAATATTCCAATAAAGTTGTATTACTATAACTGGGAAAAGCACTACACAGAATTAACTACAACATGATGAATAAAGTACATAGAAATTGATGGATGCTTTATAATAGAGAAGATCAAGAAAGAAGCAATTTTTTTACCATTTATTCCGACTGCTCAGCAAACAACAAGCATTCTTATAAATATTCAAGCTTACTTTTGATTTCTTAGGAGGCAAGTTCGGTATGACTGACATATGCACACCAACTCGATGGGGATATATGAAACTTTGAATAAGTTTTCTAAATATTAAAAGATTAGGATTATCTAGTTTGAATATCTTGATCAATAGTTGTTTTCCTCTTTCATATAAAATATGTTAGTCAATTAGGTTAACATTATGTTATCTATTTATGTTTCATGTGTTTGAAGTATCGTAAATAAAGAAATGTTTTGTTTTCTGATAGCTTCCAAAAATAATCATGATGAACCCGTAATAGAGCTATACTTTTCCAAATTTATTTAGGATCATTTCAACTCTGTAATCTCTATAGACTCCAACTCAGCAATAATATGTGCTAAGATAATATTCAACCTCACTTGAGATAATATTTGCAGAAACAAAAGGTGATATCATGAGAACTAATATTATCAAATATGATCTGATTTTTCACACAAAAAATGACGCTAAATATTTTAGATTGCCTTCGGCAAAAACGAGTACATATAATTTCATCATATTCAACCTGCATATTTTCATTGCAAACAACACTGATACTTTCAACATAACCTTAGCAATGACACATCTTTTAGTGTCCAAATTTGTTAAGTAACTATTTGTACAGATAAAAGGGATATAATCAACTTGGTGACCCCGCTACACAGTGATGACATAACCATAATAAGATTATAGTGCACTTTGACGGAAGATTTAAGCCTTTAATTGTTGAGTTATAAGAAGGAAAATAATCATATTCAACTTGTGCATTCACATAGAAAAAGACACAAATGATTCCAGAATATCCTTAGCATATCGACAACATATAACTATAGCACATTTAATTTTCACTTCGATGCGAAGGGAAAAGGCCAAAGAAAACAATCTTTAAGTCATTTAATTTGGTTCTACAAAGAGTTTTTCGGAGTTCTTACATTAAAAGACAATTTCGCGGTAGTCAATAGTCATCTTAACATACAACCTATCACTCATACTTCTTATCGTAGTGTGCCTTCATGCTACGATGTAATAATTAAAAAAAACCAATAAAAACAAACAAACAAACAAGTTGTAAGTTGATAACATGTATAACCTCATGTAAATTGGTGTGCAACCACTTACATGATGTTCAAAGTTATAGGGAAGTAATCATGGAGCGACAATGTTAGTGTTGTTTGCAAACTCTTCCGAAGTATAGAAACAACCATTATTATGTTATTAAAAAAAATTATTATTAAACATTACGTATGATATTGATAATTTAAATCATGCATGTATGATTCTTTTGATAGGTGTTAACAGATCTGAAGGGTGGTATTAGATTATGCAAAAAGGAGAACTTCAAGTTGCTGTGAAAGAGAGACTCAGTTTTCAAATCAACGAGAGAATAATATTGAGTTGAATAGATAACTGTTTTTTTACCCAGTTAAAATTACTTAAAATATAACAGAGTTGTGCTAATATTGCAATAAGGCCAAAATGACTAAAAAAAAGTTTGCCAAATCACCGATTTGAGCTGGATTGGGGGTCTAGAAATAACATTTTGTGATTTGAGGAGGGATGTATAAAACAAATAAAATAAAAATCATCAGATTTAATACTAATTACCTATTTATACCCTCTCATTGGCATGCTCATAAGTGTCTCTAAGAAATTTGATGATTCCTGACACCTGTGTCCTATAATAATAAAGAGGGTTTTCGTTTCCATCCTTCGGTTGATTATTTATCAACAAATTGTGTCGAGTCTTGATAACCAGTGGAAGGCCATTATGTGATATCAATTTATCCCAAATATAATAAGAAACAACTGAAGCTCCCGGAATCTCGTTCATTTGTGGTGCAAGCTCTTTCCTTTATACTTGAAGGCCAAAAACCTTTTTGCCAGTATTATATCTCTCATTATGATCAAATACTAACCTTTTTATCACAAGTCATAAACAATGGATGCCGATGCAGGTACTTCCACTTCTTTTTCCGAACCATATTGATGTTATAAGAACTAAAAACATCAAAAGTGAATCAGTGAATCAGTAATAAGACATTCATAAACGATAGAGGATTTAAATAATTGTTTAATCTAAAATACCTTATGAAAGTTCTATTAATCAATAATTATTTTTATTATTTTTTCAAATAATTATTATAGATCTACAAAGTCTACCTCTATTCAAGAAGATAATTGAGTAAAGTTATGACACTTGGATCCAACATATTTTCGCTAAAGAACATCGTAGATTGAATCAATGTCATGAGAGATTTGAACCTTGTGTCTTTGAACTCTTTTATTGCCAACAACACAAGAATTCTATTTGTACCATAAGTAAAAATGCCACATAATGGGCCAAATTGGTACCTGAATCATCTTCTGGCCCTCATCCAAGCCCGCTAACCAGTCAATCGAAGCAGCCCACCAGCCTGCCCAGCATTACATAAATTCAATGACCGGTCAATTGTCAAAGTCAAAGTCCGGTCAATGGTCAAAGTCAACTCCCGATCAACAGTCATGGTCAATGGTAAAAGTCAGCGCCCGGTCAATAGTCAAAGTCAACTATCAGTCAAGTGTGAAGCCATACAGTTTCCATCCATATGGCCGACATTGCTTCCATGCAGTTTCCATCCAAATTGTCAGCTATATTGCCAACCAATTTCCAGTTAAGTAATATGCCACACTTCCAGCCAATCTCTACCCATGCTGTCAGCTGTGCTGCCAGCCAGCATCTATCCATACTGCCATCCATTATGCTTGTCATCCAGTCAATCCATCATGCAAAGCAGTTTCATACAGAATTGATTCCAGAAGCCATGAATGAGTATTTCCATACGGAATTAATTCCAGCATGCATGCAAGAAGTTTCATGTAGAATTGAGTCCAGCAGCCATGAATGAGCAGTTTCGTGTAGAATTTAACATGGAAGGCATGAATGAGCAGTTTCATGCAGAATTAAATAGGGAGGCATGAATGAGCAGTTATGGCCATTTAAGTTTGTATTGAAATTATGTATTCAACTGTATAAATAGGGAGGTCAGCCAATACAAGAGAGGAGGAGTTGATACAGAAAAATATAGACTGTAATTCTATTATCAATAAAACACTACTCCCCATGGGGATTCACCCGTGGATGTAGGAAAACCATGCCGAACCACGTAAACCTGTGTCTCCCTTCTTTATTCTTGTTTTATATTTTAACCCTGTTTTCATCAACAACACCAAAAACATCGTGTTTAGTGCCTGGAAATATTTCTGGGTACAAACATTGGCGCCGACTAAGGGGAATACGAGAAAAGGAATCATGTTTTCCCATCGAGAAAAGTTGTACAAAATACTTGAAAATCGTGTCCGTCAAAAAGCAGTATGAACGTCTTGAAAAATCATTGTTGCAGTCTATTTGATCGCAACTGCTGCAATCCAGTTTGATCGCAATTTTTGCAGTCCAGTTGACAGCTGCTGCTGACCGTATAATCGCAGATACTGCAATCCAGTTGATCGCAACTGCTGCAATCCAGATTCGCTGTTTCATATATACATAAACTATCACGTTCGGAAACCAATAACACTACATCACTAAAAGATTGATGAAACCGCTCACAGGACATTCGGTCCAGGGTAAAAGATGGTGTAAAAACATCGTCAAAATTGTTGCTGGATATTTGATCGCAACACGGATGGGTCCAGTTTTAATTCCATTCACTGCAGTCCAACTGATCGCGGCTGCTGCAGCCCAGTTTGTCACAGATACTGCAGACCAGTTGATCGCAACTGCTGCAGTCCAGCTTCATAGTCAGAGGTCACCAAGACTAACTCATTGGAAAGATCGCTAAGATCGTCGTCAGGATGTTCGATCCGCGGCATATTCAAGACCAAAGTTGGAAAAATTCGCTTTCCAAATAATGCAACATCCACCTTTTCAAATTTGAAGTATGTTAAAATCACTACTGTCATGTTTGCGAGTTTGTATAATTACCTGCATCTCTAGGCGCTTGTAAACCCTGGGAAAAACCTCCACAAAGGCATCTCAAATAACCATTACAGAAAGTTCAAGGAGAAAAGATACCCGTTTCCTAAACTGTCACGCCAACCGTTGCAAGATGGGAGAGACAACAGTTAGGAAAATTGTTACAAAAGGTTCGAGAGAAACAACCACAGTCCGTGAAAGGTGTCACCAAAAAAGAACAGTGAGTATACAAACGAGAACAGTGGCTGAAGGTCTAAAAACGAGAACAAAAATAGTTGTTGAAGGTTTAAGTGAGTATCAATTGCTAAAGGTCTATACGAGATTCAGTTGCAAAAATCCTATAACAATTGTCAGTTGCAGAATGTGTGAAACTATTAGCAGTTGGTGAAAGTCTATAGCAACTAAAAGTTGCTAACCAATTTCAGCCGACGGCTATGCCCGGCAGTCAAAGTCCGTTCTCAATTCCGTCCACAGTCAGGAAAATTTCGATACATCATGACACATCAAACTTCGATGATCTGCGAATGTCGACCTTCGATGCTTTGTGGTACATCAAATTTCGATGATCTGCGATACACCAAAGTTTAACACTACCGAAAAATTCGATACTTCTTGCTATATCAAACTTCGATGCACTACACATATCAACCGTTGACACTCTGTGGTACATCAAAATTCGATGATCTGCGGTACATCAAACATCAACACTCGGTCCAGTCATCGTGCCACGTCATCAGAATGACCAATCAGTAACTGCCAGGTCAGCACTTGGTCCAGTCATTGTGCCACATCATCAGATGCGACCAATCAGTAACTGCCATGTCAGCACTTGGTCCAGTCATCCTGCCACGTCATCAACTTTTTCCTGTCACTGGAGGCCACGTCAACTCTGCCACGTCAGTTAAGAGCGATGTCAGCATGACGTCAGTTAACGCCGTCAGAATATTCTCCTCTGATGTCGTTACCATTAACGCTGTTAGAATATTCCGGGAATATTTCGTTGCCGTCACCTTCTCCGTCAGCGTCATCTCCTCCGTCAACGTTACAGAAGCAGGCCGCCGACGGCTTGCCGGCGACAATCGTCTTCCACAGCCACGGTTACCGCAACAAGTCACCAGCAGCCATTACCGGAAGCATTAGCCGGCGGCCTTGCCTGGCGGCCACCTCCGTCCGACACCGATCCCATGTAGCAACGCCCATCCAGCCGCATCCGTCCGCCATCATCTTTACTTTTGTGTATCGGGTTGTAAGATAATTTCGTAGTCCCGATTCTATGCTTCACGATGCATTGTATTTTTTGTGGCCCTCAGATATTTGCGCCCCAAGTTTTTTCCTCTGAGGATATTTCAACCCCACCTGGTTTGGCTAGCCAACTCATCCAGCCGAGCCGTTAGCTGAGTGAAGCCAATGGCTTGATGTATATTTCAGCCCTTTGCGTTTACTTTGTGGATTTATACACCCACATGGGCTTGGGCACACTATTCTTCTTGGGCTTGGTCTTCAATGCTGCTTCCTTGATATATTCTTCATACGACATCCAAATTGGATGATTTTCGGCTCGTTGCGTTTGCATTTCAATATCCTACAACATGAAGGTAAAATTTTTGCACTTGAAGATGAATATTTTTGGACCAACCACATTATCAACATGTTTGGATCAATGCACTCACCGCCCAATTTTGTTTCTTCGATAACTTCTTCATCGTACGTCCAAATTGAGCTATTTTCGGCTCGTTGCGATCGCGTGTCAATTTCCAACAACTTGAGAACGTAATTTCAACGTCTAAAGAAAAAATATTTTTTGAGATTGGAATGGCGACATCGAAGAGGGGTGCATTTTTATCACCATATGAAGCCAGAACGAAATCTTCAAAGATTGATGTAATGTCGATTTAAGTCCACAAATGTTCGTGTTTGTTGTGTAGATTTCAAATCTCAAGACACTTATGTTCGGTGATGATCATAACTGCTACAATCCAGTTGATCGAGCTGTTGTAGTCTAGTTTCTCATCAAATACTGCAGTCCAATTGATCGAACTGCTGCAGTCCTTATTCGTATAATTACAACAGTCCGGTTCATCGAACTACTGTAGTCTGGATTTTCTCAAAACTGTTTCAGTACAGTTTTCCTCACAACTGCTTCAGTCCAATATGATCGAACTTCTGTAGTTCGGTCTCTCAACAACTGCTTCAATCCAGTTTTACTTATAACTGTTATAGTTTAGCTGATTGCTGCCACTGAAATACAGTTCCATGGAAATTGTCTTCAATCCAGTTTTGATTCAACTGGTGAATTCCAGTCCCGCAGACAATCTAGTTGTTGAGTCAAGCCGAGACATTAAGGAAACTACACTAGTCATCGTCGCTGGAAAACTTCAACATAGCCAGTGGACATTTTAATCACCTCGTAAACAAAGTCGCAATATCACATATCATAAGGTATGTATACAATTTACATATTTTTACATCATTTCATATAATAATGCATACTTTTGTTCACTGGAACACCTACAATGTGGCGAGCATTTTATCACAAGGAGATGCACACATTTCAATTCTGCGCGCATCTGGAATAGTGGGATTGACCCCCTGCGCGAATTCCAAATAGCAGACACCTTCAACTTCATTTCATGCGCGAGCAAGATGCAGCAAGGTTGTGTACCCTTGTGCGAGCATTGAGCAGCATGACAATTACTATCTCCTGGGGGCGAGTTGCATATCACTTCAACGTGGGTGAATATCACTTGGGGGCGAGATATGTAACACCTCATGGTCTAAAGTAACTCTTTTGGGACAAGATGTGTAACACTCCATACACTTGGGGGCGAGTTACATATCACCTAATTTCAATGCGGAATTCAGCTTCTAAAAATCGAAACTTCAGGTAACCCAAAATTCTTAATCCTCCAACGAGTTATAGGATTAAGAGGGGGCGAGCATACACCCTAATATTTTGACGTAATTATTGCAATCAGTAATGTTAAACTGCTATAACTAAGTTGATCGAACTGCTGTAATCCAGTTCCTAAGCAACTGCCGCACTCAGTTGGACGCAACTGATGCAGTCCAGTTTTGCTCATCCATCCTGTACTCAGTTGGACGCAACTGATGCAGTCTAGTTTTATTCATAACTGTTACATCCAGGTTTATTGAACTATCTAAATCCAATTCCTCAGCAGCTACTGCAATGCAGTCTTGCTCGTTGATGTTGCAGTCCAGCTGACCACAGCTGCTGCAGTCCATCTCTGTTCGTAGCTCCTGCAGTCCAGTTGATCGCAGCTGCTGTAGTAAAACTTTGCTCGTCGCTGATGCATTCCAGCTGATCGAAACTGCTGCAGTCCAGCTATGTTCGCGATTCCTGCAGTCCAGCTGACCGCAGCTGCTGAAGTCGTGTTCGCAGCTCCTGCAGTCCAGCTGATCGCAGCTGCTGTAGTAAAACTTTGCTCGTCGCTGCTGCATTCCAGCTGATCGAAGCTGCTGCAATCCAGCTATGTTCGCGATTCCTGCAGTCCAGCTGACCGCAGCTGCTTCAGTCGTGTTCGCAGCTCCTGCAGTCCAGCTGATCGCAGCTGCAGCAGTAAAACTTTGCTCGTCGCTGCTGCATTCCAGCTGATCGAAGCTGCTGCAGTCCAGCTATGTTTGCGATTCCTGCAGTCCAGCTGATTGCAGCTGCTACAGTCATGTTCGCAACTCCTGCAGTCTAGTAGATCGCAGCTGCTGCAGTGTAATTTTTGCTCGTCGCTGCTGCATTCCATCTGATCGAAGCTGCTGTAGTCCAGCTATGTTCGCAATTCCTGCAGTCCAGCTGACCGCAGATGCTGCAGTCATGTTCGCAGCTCCTGTAGTCCAGCTGATCGCAGCTGCTGCAGTAAAAACTTTGCCCGTCGCTGCTGCATTCCAGCTGATCGATGCTGCTACAGTCCAGCTTTGTTCGCGATTCCTGCAGTCCAGCTGATCGCAGCTGCTGTAGTAAAACTTTGCTCGTCGCTGCTGCATTCAAGCTGATCGAAGCTGCTGCAGTCCAGCTTTGTTCGCGATTCTTGCAGTCCAGCTGACCGCAGCTGCTGCAGTCATGTTCGCAGCTCCTGCAGTCCAGCTGATCGCAGCTACTGTAGATCATCCTTGCTCAATGCTGTCACCGCCCAGTTTTGCTCATTACTGCACATGACAGTTTTTGTGGCCGTCACAATCCATTTTACCATCACCACTGCAATCCAGTTCCATAGCAACTATTGTGATCTACCCGACATCATTGCTGTTGTCTTGATTCATATAATTATTGACGACATATGAAGATCGGTGTTTATCCAGTAGCAACAACCAAGACCATTGAAGATCCAACAACACACAAAGTATGTTACCATCTCAACTACTAAAGGGTCACACCCTCTCGCTCGTAACTACCGCGACTCATTCCGTAATTGAAAACATCTTAATACCAACAGCTACTACTACCTAGTTTAGACAGAAATTACTGACAGACTGAAAATTTAAATTGGGCTTACAACAACAACTCACACAGATTCCAGCCGAGTGTCGTCAATTATGGCTCATCTTTTCCTAAAAACAGTTACTAGTCAAAGTTCTACGCAACTACCACAGTTCAGTTTTAGATTAACAGTTACAGCTCACTTTCAACATCACTCCATTCAATTATCACTCTTACGTTGCTGTCTAGTTCAGCCATCATACCAGTTTTTACATACAACAACGCTTCATGCCCAACTGTTGCCCGTCGATCTCCCAGTCACAATGGCCTCACTTGGGGGCGTCTTGATTGAGGTCTCCTCAAACAACAAGGGAAATTCGTCGATCACCCCAACATCAATAATCCACACTTGGGGGCGAGTTTTGTCAATGACTAAGGAAAACAAAATTTTCTTAACCCCCAACAAGTTGGAGGTTAAGAGGGGGGATGTTTGTACCATAAGTAAAAATGCCACATAATGGGACAAATTGGTACTTGAATCATCTTCTGGCCCTCATCCAAGCCCGCTAACCAGTCAACCGAAGCAGCCCGCCAGCCTGCCCAGCATTATATAAATTCAATGACCGGTCAATGGTCAAAGTCAAAATCCGATCAATGGTCAAAGTCAACGCCCGATCAACGGTCATGGCCAATGGTAAGAGTCAACTCCCGGTCAATAGTCAAAGTAAACTATCAGTCAAGTGTGAAGCCATACAGTTTCCATCCATATGGCCGATAGTGCTGCCATGCAGTTTCCAGCCAAATTGTCAGCTGTACTGCCAACCAATTACCAGTTAAGTATTATGCCACACTGCCATCCAATCTCTACCCATGCTGTCAGCTGTGCTGTCAGCCAGCACCCATCCATACTGCCATCCATGATGCTTGTCAGCCAGTCAATCCATCATGCAAAGCAGTTTCATACAGAATTGATTCCAGAAGCCATGAATGAGTATTTCCATGCGAAATTAATTCCAGCATGCATGCAAGCAGTTTCATGCAGAATTGATTCCAGCAGTCATGAATGAGCAGTTTCATGCAGAATTTAACATGGAAGGCATGAATGAGCAGTTATGGCCATTTAAGTTTGTATTGAAATTATGTATTCAACTGTATAAACAGGGAGGTCAGCCAATACAAGAGAGGAGGAGCTGATACAGAAAAATATAGACTGTAATTCTATTATCAATAAAACACTACTCCCCATGGGGATTCACCCGTGGATGTAGGCAAACCATGACGAACTACGTAAACCTGTGTCTCCCTTCTTTATTCTTGTTTTATATTTTAACCCTGTTTTCATCAACAACACCAAAAACATCGTGTTTAGTGCCTGGAAATATTTCTGGGTACAAACAAATTCTTTTTTAAAAACTTATAGTGAACATTCTATACATTTGTAAACCGTGTTCGTGTCATTGTAGCACAACGAAAATAAAACACAATTAGCATACCTAATAAAAATCAGACAATCCATTGACTGTGGATACATGAAATTCTTATTTGCTTTCTGGAAAACCACGCTTTCTCAATTTATACCCTTTAGACATAGCGTTAACAATAATACTTACAACATTGATAAAAAAAGTACTTATAATGTGATTGTAACATCCTTTCCAGTCATTACATATATATTGCGAACATCCTCCACAACCCACCAGTCATTAGATTTAAGCACAATCCCTAAAGATATTATCCAACCTTCATGTATGCACGGCCTTTTCCCATAGCTTGATATTAAGTTCGGAAGAACTTTAAAGTGCCTACTACTATGCGGCATATTGTTTTCGGTCACAAGGACACAACTTCTAACTAACTTGTCATCTATGTCTTCTGGCATATTCATATGAACTAGTTCTTATCACCAACTGTAGAGCGGAAATGTAATTAGATTGTCTGCGCAAACAAAATAAAATTTATGTTAGGTAATGTGCACTTCATCTAAAAGATGGAAAGTAAACATAGTGACTTATTACAAGATAGAAAAAATGTAGAGCAAATAAACACACCTTAGTTTGGTATATTTCTTCAATTGATTTTTCATCTTTATTACATATCTTGAGTATAACAAAAAAAAAAAGAAACGAAACGATCGGTTACAATGAATGGAGAAGTCAAAGTTGATTTTTATGTATTCATTATAAATTATTTAAGGGGAGATATGAGAAAACAAAGTGGCGGAATGAAAACTTTGGTATTGTTATAAACTAATGTTTATCGTCTAAGATGCCCTTGTATTTATCATTATGGCTTACATATCTTGTGCGCCATGTCTTTTATCTATATAAATAGAGTCCGCAGATCTTGTATTTTACATATACATATATAAAGATCTCTCTCCCATTCTTCCATTAACCTTTTGTCTGCTCTTCTGTCTATATAATTAGAGGCCTCACAGTAAGCTATGCATCCTCGCTATAACAGTAAAAAATCTTTTATGATATTTATCTTAATGTCATTGTTAATACATTTGCTAACTGATTTATTATACCATGTGATTTTTTTTGTTGTTGTAACAATTCAATATTATTATCATCACCGAATCGATTTACTATGTATTCATAACTATGTATTATATTGTTCAGACATATTTAATGTTATTGTTCTTTCTTGAAATAAAAAACAAAAAATTATATCCATGCTTCCATGAATATGTTGCAAACATTTTTGCGGATAGATCTCATATTTTCACTGCAAATTTTATTTATTTTTGGTTCAATTGAAATATGTTGGTTAAGCCATGGTATATATTTATGGATGCAAGCGATCAATATTATTGAATAAATTTGATTTCCTTTTTTCTCTAGTTCATTTTATATGGAGAAAGAAAAAAAAACTATCAAAAGCTGGTTTACAGTTTCCATTCCTCTAATGATACTGTAATCACCAAAATTGGGGTCCGTATCTTCTGTGCCAAAATAAAGGTGAGCCATCTGTGCCAGCCTAATAGGATTGCGACATTTGTACTTCCTTAATTGTAACAAAAGACCCAGTCATATTTTCCTTTTTCATTCTTCTTAGTTAAGAAACAAAATCCAAATTGATTAGCTTACAAAGTTTAGGAGGGAGAAGCTAAAAATCCAAGATCTAAATACTTCTGCTTATATTAGGGTGCCCTGATTGATGGTTATCATGTGTAAGATCTTAAAAATGAAGATAGTTAAATCTTTTTGTCTCAGTTTGTTGTGCAAGTTTGATTAATGGATCTTCCATTACAAAAAATTAACTATGAATCTTGCAAAACATCATCCTAAGTCAAATCCAATCCATATAGCATAGGTCTACGCAGATTCATACTCTACTTCCCCAAATGCATAAAGTTGCATTTAAGTTTGATATTTCAATGAACAGAGCTCTCCATATATTTACGTCATAACATACTTTGTTTTGCCTGCATCTGAATATCAATAGTCGAGTTAAAATTACTTTGTTTGCTTAGACAGTAGCACGAATCATTGCTAGTTGATTTAACATCACAAAAACGTATTATGAAGACAAATGTTAAAAATAGTCGGGTTTTTTGTTGTTGCGAAAATCAGAAAATTAGATTACGTGTAATGAGGTTTGATTTTGTTTCTTAACCAAGAAGAGTGAAAAAGAAAATTTAACTGGATCTTATGTTACAAATAAGGAAGTACAAATGTCACAATCCCATTGGGCTGGCACAGATGGCTCACCTTCACTTTGGCACAGATGATACGGACCCCCAAAATTGGTGTTATCGTAATCTAATTACCTTTATGGTAACTAATCACGTGTTTAGTTTACGATCAATTAATACTGGTATCTTTGTCCATTTAACAATGACCATGTGATTTGTATATGATTTCTATTTACAAATCATCCGCCAACCATAAAGTGGATTTTCCCTATGTGATGACTGAAACAATAATTTTTTTTTTATTTTGTCGATACAATTTTATAATGGTATTGGTCTTTCTCTATTGATCTTATGATATGAGATGTTGATATTGGCATTTTTTTTTACAATTTTCCAATATAGTTTATCTTATAATGGATTTTATTCCTTACAAGAAATCCTTCATAATCTTAATTAGGATATCTTTAACCAATATCATGGTTATTTTATTTACCAAGTTTAAGTTGTCCTTGAAGATACAAGACAACATAAATTATTGTCAATTTTTAGCTGGCGAGTGTATGGACTTTTACTTATCTAAAAAAAAATTAAACTTGGTAATTCTTGATATTTTTTCTTGAAAGATGAGAATGGAAAAACGATGATTTATATTTTTCTTATAAGAAACCATCTATTTGTCGTTTTTTTGTATATGTTTCTTTATTTTTCTTCAAACTAAACATATAAGCCAATTTGAAATACTACTGGGAATTGCTGCAATCATGAGGTAGCATTTTTAATTTTCCTCAGTAAAAACCTCCAAAATTCAGTTTTATTCCACTTATAGATGGAATATACCAGGACGTTAAAGATCAAAAAGAGTACGCACCCTGTTTGTTAGCCAATATCATTAGTCCTTGTGGTGACTATATTGATCTTGATTTAATTTTATTTTGATAAAGAAATTTCCCATAATTTTACTTTAAATCACTATCTGATTGTCCCTTGAGGTCGCGGAGTTACTGGAGATTTGTTTGCACATTATCAATGCTTTTTCCTTTAACATATAAATATATTTTTCCCAAAAATAGTCCATGGATTATGGTAAATTAATATATATGTATATGAAAAACCTAAAGTCGACATCTTGAAATTTCTTAAATAGCAACTCATATTCCGATATTCGCCAAGTGCATATGAAATGGAAACACGAAATTTCTATTGGGACAGGTCCTACAAGAGATTCCCAATAAGGGTCGGTCCTGCTATATAGATCCCCAATATGGATCGGTCCTTCAATTTTGTTGACTCCTTTCGAAAGTTTATTTCCTTAAACTCATGTAGCTAAACTCATGTAGCTAAACATAGTTTTCCAGACGTGGAATCTAAAGTTCATTACACAATCTAACAAGTTACACATATAGTGTCTATGTTGCAATTACAAAGTTCAAAATATAGATGTTATACATCGTAATTCAATATACTAAAGTTGTGATACAACATCTATATTCTCTATTGACACTTTGATCATAATGAAATGATCTTATATGAGAGTTTCACATGTATAACATGTCATGTTTTCAATGTAAACGACTTGACAACAAAGTAGATAGAAATGAAAACAAGTCAGTCTTGTATTACTAACCTCAAACAAAAGTATGATGTATTTGTTGATGCCGATACATCTTCAGGTTCTTCAGAGTAACACAAGTTTTTCTCAACATTTATAGACTTACTAGTCTAACCCAGCGAAGTTGACTCAAGTAATCCAATCAAGCGACCTTGAGTCTTGGAACTAAATATGACAACCAACTTGGCATACCAATGCTTGGCGGGTTCAACCGAGCAATACTCTAACATTTTTATCACATGTTAATGAAAAAATTTAATAAATTTTATAGTTAGTGTGTTATTTCATTTGGTAAGGCCTTGAAAAAGAAAAAAATATATAGAAGTTTCAAGCAACAAGAACTCAGAGGATATCAGGTATAAGTTGTCAAAGTTCTACAAAGTTCAGAAGTTCATCATCAATATTTGAAACCAAATACGAAGACGATTTTATTGGCCGTGAGAGTAGTGCTGAATGTAGATCGGATGATAAGGTAAGTAGGCATTCCCATCCTCGCATTATGATTGATTTTCTTTCTTACAAATCACCAGAAATATGAAAAGAAGTTTCAAAATTAAAACAAAAAAAAACTTTTAGCGTCACCATGTCATCTGTGTATAAAAATTATTTCTTAATTTCTAGTTACACACTAGGTGAGACCCATTTCTATAGTCTTGTATTATACTAACTAGTGAGGCATAAGTCGAGGAAAAATGATTATTGGTTTCTCTCGAGACTGCATTTTTTCATATGCAGGGTAAGAATAAAGTTCTTTTGTATTTTAAATTCCTATTATTAGTATTTCTGATGCTTGAGACGTTGGTGTTAGACCATAGCTCGGTTGAACCCACCAAGCGTTGCTATATCAAGTTTGGTTGTCATATTTTAGTATCAAAACTCATCTAGAGTTGCTTGATTATTTACTAGAGTTAACTTCGTTTAGGTTAGACTAAAAAGTCTAGGAATATTGAGACTTACAAGTATTACTTTGAAAATGGGAAGAAAGTGAAGAAGTAACGACTGCAACGAAGACATCATCCTTCCAGTTGAGGTTAGTAATACTAACTTGACTTGTTTTCATTCCTAATATATCTTTCAAGTCGCTTTATATTAAAAATATAACATGCAAAGTTATATTTGTGACACTCTAGTGATTAGACTTGATCATAGCATTATGATCAAAGTATCAAGGAATTGTATTACGAAGTATAACGCTTATCTTCTGAACTTCGTAAATCCGACATCAACATAATCTACATATTTAGTTACTTGATTATGTGTGGGATATAGGTGTGATTTTATCATAGGAAAATATGTATTATTATATTGGTTTAAGGAAGTAGATGTATGAACTTGTTTCATAATCGAAAGGGAAATCATAAGTGTGTTGGTCCAGTTCACTATTGAATATCATTTCGATGACCAATACAAGATGACAAGATAGAACCGATCTTGACTTATGCTGAGAATCAAGGTACGTATAACCGGTCACAGCCTATATTGTGTGACAAGGTGTAACCGATCCTAACTAGTTTTGGGAAGCAAGGTGTAACAGGTCACAAGCCACATTGAGAAGCAAGGTTTAACCGATCACAATCTACATTGGGAAGCAAGGTGTAATCTATCAGAAGCTATATTGGGAAACAAGGTGTAATAGGTCACAAGCTACATTGGGAAGCATGGTGTAACCGATTACAACCTATCTTGGGGAGCAGGGTATAGCCAGTCACAACATATATTATGAGTCATGGTATAACCGGTTCCAAGAGCAAAATCGAGTTTCCAAAGTCCACACATTTCTTCATGGTTGTGTGTGAATTACGGTTTGCTAAGATGAGAAGCTTCTTGATGTCAAGATAATTTGAACATGTACATAACTCTTATCATTAATTGTCCAAAGATATACCTTGATGCTCAAGGTGATCCTAAACCGAAATATTGAAAAGCATTTAATTATGATTTTCAAATATATATGTTTAAATTACCATCAATTAAAGCATATCCTCTGGAAAAGGTTTATTAGTTAATGTGCAAATCTAATAATAAAAGTTTTCTAAGAGAGATTTCAGAAATATGGTTTGGCATTTAATTGGAAATAGGAAAGACAAAATTAGATACTTAATGAATATCATGGGAATATTTTCGATTTTGAGATTTCCTTGTTGTCCAAACAACATTGGTCTATAATTACTTGAGTTTGCATTTCTTGCAAACTATCCTAAGAGCCAGGAAAACTTCATTCGTGTTGTTTCTGGTGGATTTGTCTATCTGGAGATGAAAGTACCCTAATTAGACGAAATCTCTTACAACCGCTCGCTTAAAGACTTTTATGGGATCAAGAAACTCCACGAGTACTGTTGGTGGGAAACTAGATACTTACATTTTTATTTTAGTTTTTGATTATTGATTAGGTTGACTAACGGTTGTTGAAACTTTGATTGTACCTAGTTTGATTATTCTTAAGAGCCGTATCTTCTGACATAAGAGTCAACAAAATTAGATCAAAGTATCGACGGGATATTTAGAACCATTCGTGGATCTAAATACATCTTGTGATAATCCATTGTTAACAAACTTTGTTCTGTGCGTGATTGATCACAAGAGGATTCAAGTTTGTGTTGTGCAAGTTATTGAGAAGGCAATCGAAAATTTGAAGACGAATAAGATTTTCTTATTAGTTTTCATATCTTGTGAATTTGTGCACACATCTTGATCGTCTGAGATCCAACTAGATCTTGTTTATTTTTGATAGACTTGTGACTATATAGTTGATAAGATCGACATCACTTTATAGTTACTCTTTGAGTTCTATATTGATTGATTGCGAATCCGGAAATTGGTTATTTCGTTAATTAATTTTTGGATTAACCTAACCAGATAAAGGAGTTTATTAGTTTAAATTGAAGAGCCTTTGTCAAATACCCAAACATATCTTTTCACTGAAGATTTATTAGAGTGATTACTAAACAATTTCATTTCTTTGTTATTTGGAATACGATCTAAAGGAGTGGTGATTCATGTGCATGACTCTAAAAGTCGAAGATGCGGGGATACTGAGGAAATTAAGTATCTAGGGATAGTCTACTTGGTCTCAATTATACGAAGTTGGAATTAGATTTCGTATAACGGCTTAATTTTGAGAGTATCCAAAGGTGAGCTAGGTCCGAGGGTTTTTCTGCATTTGCTGTTTCCTCGTTAACAAAATCTTATGTTGTGTTATTTACTTTACTTCGGTATTATAACTGTTTTATATGATAATAAAATAAATACACTTGTGCGATAATCCGAATTACTTGACATTGATCCTAATAGTCAATCGGTTTTTATTACTGTAACTATTATCAAGTAAATATATTTTTGTCGTATTGTTTCGACCTCGTCCATAGACAACAAGGTATAGGACTTGTAGGTTGATATTCAAAATATTTGGTGTATTTGGGTACCCTCGTTTTTCAGCTGGAATATTTAGAAGTTGAAATATGTTTTGTGGGTATAATTATTTTAAACCCTCAAAAGACTATAACTCGTCCACTAGGAAAATTTAGGGGTTTAAAGGCATGTTGTACATGCTAAGTGCAACTGTTACTTTAACGAAAATGAGTTGTTGTATCTTGTTTTAGTTAAATATAGTTTGATGAGGATTAACAAAATACAAGTGTGGAGGAATTTGATATTTGTATTATTTGCACTAGTTTGATATTCTAATTCATTGATTTCTTGTTTGTTTGTTTTTTTTTAAATTCATTATGATTTTTTTTTTTTTTTTAGTTTCTTTAGGTGTTTTGAAGTTTATTCAACCAAAAGGAAAGAAATGAGCTCAATGCGACATAAAATGAACAAGGAACTCAAGTTCCGCAAGTGAAGAGGCCAAAGATAAATTTCAACCCATTCAAATCTAGAATTTCTTACCATAAGCTTGAATAGAATTGAAAAACAAAGGTAACACAAAAAGAATGAGGTCATTCTGAGGTCGTATGAAGAATTTATGAGAAAACAATGAAGAAAAAAAAAGTTTTAAGGATCAGTGGATGTGGGGTAGTCACGTAGGCCGGTTTAAAGGTATGTTTATATGATAATTTTTTTTTCTTTTTGAGCCTTTAACAAGTTGTGCTTATGGAAACTTGTATCCACCGACTTTAGGTGTTATTTTATACAGAAAACTCTCAATATTGAGAGGTTATATTCAGTGCTTACGGAAGTTTGTATCAGTCGATTGTGCCTCGAAGAGGGCCACTTCTAAAACACGTTTTTAACTTATATGGAAGTTTAGACATGTTTTTGTTTTTCTTCTTGTATGCTCAAAGAAGTTTGGAGAAAGTTATTCTTATTCTTTTAAAATTCTCTTGGGAAGAGAATCAGTATAAACCTTAGGATAAACCCTTTTGATCTTAATATTAGCTGTAGCCGGGACACGATTATGATGCAAGTTTTATATTTTGCTATTCAAAATGAGGGAATCAAAATCTAACTTTTAAATAAACCCTTTTTAATTTTCATCTTATGTTTAATCTGTTATCCCCCTAGCTTCAATCTCGCTTGTTGAAGGGTTTTGAAGTCTTAGTAGTTTGCTTATTATTCTTGTTTTCATTGGTTTTCTTTATGAGTCCTTTTAATCATTTTAGTTCTAATATTATGTTGTTTTAATCTGTTTTGCAGATTTCCATAGTCGATTCCGGTGTCGCTCCCAGTGGTGGTAATCAATAGTGATTATACTAGTTCAGATTTTTGTTGTTTGTCACAGTAGTGTTTGCTTCAAATAATAGTCGTATTATTGTGATATCATCATATCTTATGTGATCTCAAAAGGTCATTTTGAATATGGTATTCCAATCCTCAATATTGCTGCAACAAAGATCCTATTTCAGACTCCAACTTCATCCATGTCTGCATTCAGATTCATCACCTCTAAGCTCCGTTGCGAATCAGTCTACTCGTTTGAATCAGTAAAACCCTATTTCCGTGATTATAGCTCCTTCAGAGGGAATGTTTCTTTCACTTTCAAATTCAAATTTCTGGTCAATAATATTAGACCGGATATTTTTCTTCTCTCCCAACAAATATGGAAACAAAATTATTTTCATCAATACAAAGATTTCCATAATCCAATAAGGTATCCAACTTATAAAAAGAAACCTAAAACCCTAGACATTACTGGAAAAGTCCATTTCTTCATCAAACACCCTGGTAAAACTATGTCTTCTCAAACCAACAACCATCATATGAACCCAAACACAAATATGCAAATAATTGGAATTGCCTCTACTCTTCTTAGATCAGTAAGAAGAATAGTAGCATCTGCTCAACCATCTGTCGAAGATACTGATGGGTTTACCTTTAGTCTTCTTGGAAAAACAATCTTTAAAAATCCGCTAGATCATGAAGATGTGAAGAAAGAAATAAACGATCGCTGGAGAAGTTATCGTAAGTATGAAATCATCACAAAAGGCACAAACCTATTTCTTTTTAGGTTTCAGAAAGAAGATGCATTAAATGGAGTTAGAATGAAAACCTGGGATATCATGGGGTTACTTGCTATCACTAATCCAGTTCGATGCCAACATAGCTATCTCTGAACACAAGTTTGAACAACATGTCTGGACTGTTAAGTTGAAAAACCTGGGAAATATCATTCTCAATGATAGGTTGACTAATAAAATATGCAAGGATATAGGGAAAAAGGTCAATCCAAAAGGAGGAGAAGGCAGCCAAGAGGAAGTGTCAGAAGCACGGTCTATATTGAAGTCAAGCTTACTGAACCACTCAGACGTGGAGGATGGTATATTACTCCTAATGGCCAAAAGCAATGGGTCATATATCACTTCGAAATGCATCCCTATGAGATCTGCAAAAAATGTTGGGTTGTGGATCATGAGGACACAAAATGTAAAAGACTTGCTCAAGAACAAAAAGTGGAAGCCATGACAGAAGCTGAATACGCTGTATGGAGCCAGACTGAGGAGTGAAAAAAATTCTGGCTGCCTATATAACAAGTGAGGATGCCAATATAATGGATGTAGGGGTGGAAATATCCAAGGGTACTGATATTGCTTCTCCTTCGACTACTCTGTTACCACTTTCTCATAACGAAGGAATTTTAGATCTGGAAATAGAAGACGCTGAGACGAGGAAAAATAAGCGAACTAAAGAAGATAGTTCTCAGATTAATCCCATACACAATACTGCTTTACCTTATAATATCAATCCCTTGATTACCCACAACAATCCCATTTACCAAAGTCCTAATAACGGAGCTGAAGAAATGTTCGATTCTAGTGATCTCCCAGCTGAAAATAGGATGGAATACCAACTTAATTCAATGGATGATAATCGCTCTAAGGCATCTGATAGCGCAGAATCTGAACATATTGGAGTGGCTTCACGGAATCACTATGGAAATGCTGCGTCTGCTAATCAGGGTTTTTTTTTATCAAAACCCTAGTTTTACATTTATTTTTTATAATACTAAATTTCTGCTGTGACTTCTCTCATATTAGTTACAATTTCACTTCTAGAAGATTTTTGCAAGATAATTGTTTTCCCGTTCTCAATAACACTCATAGTTCTAATTGTCTTGTTCCGCATCTGTTGAATTCTGTTAATTATTGCTTGTATGTCTATCACTGGTATAGTCTTGTCATTGCTTTCAGTTTAGTGTCTTGCTATTACTCTAGATACTTAGCCATCAGACCTTCCTGTGATACTCTTCTTAAGGTTCATAATTATTCTGGTATTTATCTTTTTATCTCAATCATGAGAATCTTGTCGTGGAGTTGTCAGGGTTTCGGCAACCCTGATACTAGGAACAGTTTGTGGAATCAAATCAGAAGTCAAAATCCAGATGTTATCTTCTTGTGTGAAACCAAAAATGACTCTACAAAAATGAGACAGTATCTTAAGAGATTCAACTATCCTAACAATTGGATATGCCCTTCCTTGGGTCTCTCAGGTGGTACTGCTCTTTCGTGGAAGAGTGGATTCACTTTAAACATTTTCCAGTCTACTGATAAGATAATTCACACAACAATATCTTATGACCCTAGTAAACCAAAGTTCCTTGCTACTTTTATTTATGGTTCTACTTACCATGATGAGAAAATTGCACAATGGAACTACATTGATAGTATTAGTTCTGGCATTAATCTTTCATGGATATTAATTGGTGATCTTAATATCACTATGTTTGCTCATGAAAGATCCACCAATACTATGCCAACTACCACTGAATACCCTATGATACAACAAGTCATTGATAGATCTGACTTGAGTGATTTAGGGTATATAGGTGCTCAGTTTACATGGTTCAATAGGCAATCTGATTCTGACAATGTTAAAGCTAGACTTGACATGGCTTTGGTGAATGGTCATTGGCTGCATCACTATAATCAATCTAAATTTTTTCATATAGATGCAATAGGCTCTGACCATCTACCTATCCTCTTGGATACTAATTGCAGTGACCATCAAGGTAAAAAACCTTATATATACTTTAAATGTTGGTTCAAAGACCCTACTTTCCAGCAAGTTATTAGGGATGCCTATATAACTAATGTTAGAGGCTCTCATGCTTTTAAAATAGTCAACTGCCTTAAAAATGTTAAAGATGAGCTTAAGAAATGGAATATTTCCCATTATGGTAATATTGATCAAAAAGTTTTCTCTCTAACTGATCAACTCAAGCATCTGAATAATAATCCTTATTCTATTTAGAACAATGAGGCCATAAAGGAAGTTAAACATAATCTTGAGTTGGCCCAAAAAGCTCAAGAATCCTTTTAGGCTCAAAAATATAAAGTTGATTTTATTAAAAACCATGATAGAAATACTTCTTATTATAAGGTGAATAAGCCTACTACTCCAGCTGATTTTAGGCCTATCTCTCTTTGCAACTCTAATTATAAGATCATCTCTAAGATTTCTGTAAATAGAATGAAACCTATGCTAGGTAAAATAATATCACCATACCAGGGTGCATATGTACCTGGTGGAAACATTCAAAACAATGTGGCGATTGCCCATGAGCTAGTTCATACTATGAAAACAAAAAGGGATAGATGTGGCATCATGGGCCTTAAACTTGACATGTCTAAGGCCTTTGATAGAGTAGAATGACCCTTCCTAATTGCAGTTCTTAAGAAATTTGGGTTCTCAGATCACTGGTGTCAATTAATTTCTCAGTGTATAAGTACCACCAATATCAACATTCTTTTGAATGGTTCTCCATGCACTTCTTTTTCTCTTACTAGAGGTCTAAGACAAGGAGACCCATTGTCTCCTTATCTGTTCATTATGTGCATGTAATCATTTTCTAGATACCTCAAACAAGCTGAACATTTTAACTTAAATCATGGTTTGAAAGTCACTAAAGAAGCTCCCAATATATCCCATCTGCTCTTTGCAGATGATTGTCTGCTTTTTACCAAAGCTACTCACTATGAATCAAGTAACCTTATGTCTTTGATTAGAGATTTTAGTAGTATCTCTGGTCAGATGATAAACTTTGAGAAATATGCTTGTTTTCTCAGTAAGAATGTTCAACCTGATCATTGTGTGTCTCTTATCAGAGCTATGAATGTTAGGAAGATAGAACTTAATGAAAAGTACCTAGGTATACCTCTCTTTATTACAAAAAATAGTACTGAGAGTATGTCCCACTTAAACACTCATCATGATTCTAGAGTGTCTAAGTGGAAAGGTAAACAATTAACTCAATCAGGTAGGTCCATACTTGTTCAGCATACTTTAAAATCTTCCTATAACTATCATATGAACTCTTTTATCCTCCTTGAAAATATCATTAACAAAATGGAGCAGTCCCAAAGAGACTTCTGGTGGGGAAAAAATGGTCATAAGGGTTATTACTTTAGAAAATGGGAAAAAATGTGTACCCATAAACTGCAGGGTGGGTTAGGCTTTAGGAACCTAAAAAAAATGAAAATAGCCCTTCTAACCAAAACTGCTTGGTTGCTCATTCACTCTCCCAATGATCCGTGGGTTCAAATTCTTAAGTGCAAGTATTTCAAGAACCGTCACCTTCTCCATTACAAGAAACCTTGATCTATGTCTTGGGTGTGGTCTAGTATCTGTCATGGTCTATATATCTTAAAACAACATGCTTATTGGGACATTAGAGATGGTAATTCAGTTCAGGACTTCACTAACAACTGGATTCTAAACCCTTCTCAGTCTTTGTGTGTCAATTATCCAAACCCCAACTATAAAGTTGCTGAGTTTATCAATTATGAGTCTAAAACTTGGAAGACAAATTTAATTGAGTCCTTTTTCACTAGTGATAATTGTCAAAAAATATGCAGCATGAGAATTCCAATTTCTGGTTGTGATACTTTAATTTGGCATTACAATAGAAATGGTATCTTAACTGTAAAATCTGTCTACAAAATGCTAGCAAATGAATTGCCTCATAATTCTAGTCCCAACCTTGATTTTGAAACACATAAGGCTATCTGGAAGTCTTAGCTTTTGCCTAGGACCCAATTGTTTATATGGAAGTGTTTTGAGAATATCCTACCTACTGGCATCCAACTAGCTAGATTCAACCACACCCATGATGATAGGTGTAAATCTTGTAACTCTGGTGCCACTGAAACTCTAGAACATATGTTAATTCACTACTCTTTTGCTAAAAATGTTTGGTCAAACATTCCTGCTGTTAGTAACTCTATTTTGCAGGATTCTGATACCAACTTCAGTATTAAGTACTGGATTTATAAGTGGCTCATATCCAAACCTCTACAAGAGAAATCAGCTACTGTCCTTACTGCGTCCTGGTGTATCTGGAAAGACATATGCTCGAAAGTGTTTGATAACATACATTTAAACCCTCAGATTACTGCTAGAAATGCTCTAAGAATTGTGGGTGAAACCATTAATGTATTTGCCCCTGTATCTGTGCCCAACATAACCAATGTTGTTCCTGATATTGCTTCTAATTTTCTTGAATCTGTATCCCATAAAAGTCTTCTAATTTTCTGTGATGCTTCCTTTGACAAGAATACTAATGACTCTGGTGTTGGGATTGTGGCTTTAAACTCTTCAGGTGACTTCAAGGGATGCAAGTTAGTCTCGGGGAGGAGTGCAAGTTCTGAAGTAGCTGAAAGTGCAACAATACTGGAGGCTGCAAGTTGGATTAAAAAGAATAACTTTCAGGACTTTTACATTATAAGTGATGCTAAAAACATTATAGCTTATCTGAATAATAGCAAAGGACAAACTAGTAGGACCTCATGCTCTGTATTAGATGATTGTCCTTTCCTTCTAAAAGATATTTCTCCTCTTTAGATTCATTCATCTTAAGAGAGATCATAATAGCTTAGCAGATTTAGCTGCAAAACACAGTAGAATGTTGAGAATTTTAGGAGAGTGGGATGTCAACAATCACCCATATTTTCTCCCTCAGGCTGTAATCTCTCATTAATATTAATGAATTTAATTTTCCTAGCAAAAAAAAAAAATCAAGGAAAATTGGGACTCTAAGACTTGTAACAGACATATCCATATAAGAAGACTTTCGAAACTCTTATATATACATGAGGAGAAGGAGAACAAGAAGCTAGGGATTGATGTTGCGATTGAAATGACGAGGATACCAAGTACACCACAATTTTTTCGTACCAACTAAACACCTTGTATAATCTTATAAAGACAATATATGGAATGATGAGGGTATCGAATATACCACATTTTTTTATATCAACCTATATGACACACACTTTGCATGATCTAGTATAGACAAAGAATGTCAAGAAGATAAAGGTCTACACTTGCCTAACTATAGGGATCAAACCCAAATGTTTTTAGTTAATGTACAAATACAATTACTCTATTATAACTGAAACAACAATTATAATGCAGAAAGTAAAGTAAAAACACACAACATAATTCTGATAACCGCAAATACAAAAAAATCCCGATTTTATAAGTAAACCGTTTTTATGTAGTTCGAACAAACACTCTGTTCAGAACCACTGTTCTTTTTTTTTAAGGTATGGACGGAGAGGTTCATGGTTCTACTATTAGAAGTCCCGGCCCGTAAAAGAAAAAAGATGAAAGAAAAACACCTCTGGGTCGATGGTACCAAACACGGCCTAATAAAAGAGTGTGAAGGAAAAACTGAGGCGGTGGCAACACAAAACTCTCTGCAGAGAGGAAGTGGAGAGAAAGAAGAACACGAAATCTAAACTTCATTAACAAGAAACCTGAACCTCTGAAGCTCTCTAATGGCGGAAGCAGAAGTACAAAGGAAGCAGATAGTACAAAGGAAGCATATAGAATCAAATGGTTCATCATTTATCGATGCGATAAACTTAAAGAATGCCATGATGACCAAGAATAAACCAGGTGAAGGTCTTAGACAATATTACCTTCAACATATTCACGATCTTCAGCTTCAAGTTCGACAGAAGTCTCATAATTTGAATCGTCTTGAAGCTCAGCGTAATGATCTCAATTCTAGAGGTAATATCGAACCGACTTCTCTTTTTCACATTACTACGTAACCCTAATTTGGATTTTTTCTCAAATTAGTGTTCGTTTGGGATAATTGATATGGTTTTGTGTTTCGTTCAGGTGATTTTACTTGTTTTACACTAAATTCGTGGTTGATTTCCCTTTATTATCTTAATTTTTTTTTTTTTTTTTTGAAATTAGGGTTTTGATAGTTAAGTATCTTATCCTTTGATTATCACTGAATTATTTGTAGTTATTGAGTTTATATCTTAGGATTCATTATTAGTTAGGGGATTTAGAGTATTTGGATTAAAAATTTGGGCTTACGAAGTGTGTTTGTTCTTACGACAGTGAGGATGCTCAAAGAAGAGTTGCAGTTGCTTCAGGAGCCTGGATCTTATGTTGGAGAGGTGGTGAAAGTTATGGGGAAATCGAAGGTGTTAGTTAAGGTAAGTTAGTGAGGGACAATGTTTCTCTTGCTTTATAGTGTTTCTTTTATCCTTCCTTATCAGTTCATTGAATTGGTTTTGCATCTTGCTATGGTCATCCTTCTCCATCTTTCAGTCTCAACGACTCCTTTGCTTCCCTTGTTTGTGGGTGTGGCATTTATAGCATGTAAAATTGATTCTATCATTTAAGAAGGGAATAGAGTGGTTTAGATTCTACACAACAGCCTGAAATGCTCTGTTATGGAAGCTCCTGTAAACGGCTGTGACATTTCTGTATATAACTTTCCGTAGTTGTTCATAAAATATTTGCTTATTTAAAAAAAAACATTATTTATCTTGATAAGACGTTGCGTACTTGTGTGGGTTGGACTTAGAAAATAGTAATAGCCAGAACTCCAAGATAGTCTAAAGTAGTAGTGGTAGCCATAACAGTCTTAACAAAGTTGGATGCGAGATTTAGGTCTAAAATACTCAAATCTTGCTCTGTTCTACAAGATTTTTTTTTTCATTTTAACTTTGGGGTCTCTTACAACTTAGTATACGTTCCAAAGGAGTAGACTCATAGAAAGCTGCTGTGCATCGAAAAGAGAGCTCAATAACTGATCAAATTTGACTCTGAAGCCATCATACCTAAATCAACTGTAGCAAGAGACCAGAAGAGTGTAAACATCATAGAACTACACCTAATTAGAGAGTACGTTAGGACCAGTTGCAGTTTGCTGACAACAGGATTCTGAACATTAGCAGCCATCCAATGGTTTTGTAGTATTTGACAAGCCAAAAAGATGATTTGACACAGGATAGCTATGTATATGGCTTCCACTCGGTGCTCCAGTTTCACTCTCTTCTTGTTCAATCAGCTGATTGAAAATCTTACGCCATTATGTTAAAGTAGTTATCATGCACAAACCTCTGATTCAGTATGGAAAAAGTGTGCCTCTATCATGTATTGCATGCCAAATTAGTTGAGCTGATGATGTAGGTCATGAAAACAAAATTTGAACTCCAACGTGTCTGACATGAAGATTGCTTTTGCAATACATGTTTTGTGGCTTTCTTATGTTCAATTTTGTTCTGTAGTGCATGCACCCTTTTGGAGTTCTGTTCTGATGGCCTTTTTTCTTAATAATTTTCTTGAATGTAGGTTCACCCAGAAGGGAAGTATGTTGTCGACATTGATAAAAGCATTGACATCACAAAAATTACCCCCACAACAAGAGTTGCTCTTCGTAATGATAGCTATGTACTCCACTTGGTTTTGCCCAGTAAAGTAGATCCTCTTGTCAACCTCATGAAAGTTGAAAAAGTTCCAGACTCTACATATGACATGATTGGTGGTCTTGATCAGCAAATTAAGGAGATCAAAGAGGTTCTTATGCGGACAACCTTTTACTTTTAATTTCAGATTTGGTTCATAATTGAACCGTCAAAATGAGGTTTCCTAATGTTATATACATTCTGGTCGAATTTGCTATCAGAATTACTTAAACCAGTTGTGCTTTCTTCTGATCTACAGGTCATTGAGCTGCCAATTAAGCATCCTGAGCTTTTTGAGAGTCTTGGAATTGCTCAACCAAAGGTAATTCTTTTGTACCGAAGTTGTTTGTCTGTGCTGTTTTATAGCTTTGTAATTGTTCACGTTTCCCCAACTCCTTATTCCCACTCTTTCTTTATTGTTTGATAGGGAGTCCTGCTTTACGGTCCACCTGGAACAGGGAAAACACTTCTCGCAAGGGCAGTGGCTCATCATACCGACTGTACCTTTATTAGGGTTTCTGGTTCCGAGCTGGTTCAGAAATACATTGGAGAAGGATCTAGAATGGTCAGAGAGCTTTTCGTTATGGCTAGGTACGTCATCATTTTTCTGGAAAGCTTCACTTCAATTTGTAACCGACTGTTAGAGATGATTAAATGGATATACTAGTTTCTGGTTTTGGTCTACCTTCTATTTATATGGCTTGTGTTGTATTGCTTTTTTACAGGGAACATGCGCCTTCAATCATTTTCATGGACGAAATTGACAGTATTGGATCAGCCCGTATGGAATCTGGAACTGGTAATGGTGATAGTGAAGTGCAGAGGACCATGCTTGAGCTTCTTAATCAGTTGGATGGATTTGAAGCATCAAACAAGATCAAGGTATACTCGATAATTCTTAGATACGTTGGGCATTCGTAGAAAATCAATTACTGTGATATTGTAGCATAAAGTTTGATATTTCTCCTTGGTGCTTATTTCTTACAATTCGATGCATGATTTTTACAGGTTCTGATGGCTACAAATAGGATTGATATTCTGGATCCAGCACTCCTAAGGCCTGGACGTATTGACAGGAAAATTGAGTTTCCAAATCCGAACGAGGAGGTATGTAATATACGTTCACCTTGACTAGTGTTCACCCTAGTACCTCTGGGTGAAACAGGTAGTTTTGGCACCTCCTGAATCATTTTGATCTCGTGTCTTGATTTTCTTAGTTGTTTTCATGATTCTATGCCCATCATTTAGTTGTTTGATAATCTTACTAGCAGTAGATATTTTTAGTAAAACAACTTTGCTGCTGAAATTGTAAATCTTAAAAATTCTTGTAAATAATGTGCTCTGATTCAGTTTGCATGATTTACTCTTAGCCAGCGTCTCATGATTTTTGTTTCACATCTTCTTGCTTCTTGTAGTCTCGATGGGATATTTTGAAAATCCACTCAAGGAGAATGAACCTGATGCGTGGAATTGATCTGAAGAAGATAGCAGAGAAGATGGGTGGGGCATCTGGCGCTGAGCTGAAGGTTTGTCATTACCTCTTATTTTCTGTTTTGGTAAATTTGTTGCTGTTTACCGACCAGTTCACTCGGTAATTCATTCCACAGCAACTGTAGAAGCACAATTTTGTATTCTCGAGCTGATGCATGATCATTATTACCTGTACCTAAGTTGTTATGAGATATCCCCTCAAAGACATCTTTTATAGGTCATTATGTAATAACCTGTGTAATGAACTTTCTCACTGATCTACTCCTATTTTCCAGGCTGTGTGCACAGAAGCAGGAATGTTTGCTCTAAGGGAGAGGAGAGTGCACGTAACACAGGAAGATTTCGAGATGGCAGTGGCGAAGGTAATGAAGAAAGAGACAGATAAGAACATGTCCCTGCGGAAGTTATGGAAGTAGACCTTTTTTTATGCTCCCTGAACACGAACTCTCCCCTGTGTTTTTCTTTATTGTATTTCTTTCCAGTGGGATTAAGAAATACAGAACCGGGTGTCTTTTCTTAATCAGACTCATTTGTATCTGATTGATTCTCTCTCAACTCAGTCTGAATTTGTTCCAATGTTTAACTTTAAGATCTATGTATTTTATCCGTCCACTCTTACTAGCAATCACTGTTAACTGGTCAGAAGCTGAGTTTGGGGAGAATGTTACACGCTAAAACTAAAAGAAGATGAGAAAGAAGTATTTATGCTATTGTACTACTGCATGGTTAGGTCTGAAAAATAATGGGTGCCGAGTTTCATAGTTTTTGAACGTTCCTAAACTATTCATGTAGGGGCCTCTGTTCTCCGCTTCAAACAATTCCCACGTTGTAGTCAAGTCATAAAAGCGCCCCCCTTAAAAATTGAATGTTAGCCAATATCATTGCCCCCTGTCTTTGTCATTGTTTTCCGACGTCTTCAAATCTTAAGTTTCCTCTGCCAGGTAATCACTGCAAACTCCGTACTTCTGATTTGCTTTTCTGCAGTAACATGTTTATTTTTGGTTGAGGTCCATATACATAATGTAATTTATAAAGGTTGAGGTCAGTTGCTATCAGCATATTACAGCTTGCACCAAGATATATCCACAAATTTATTTACTGCTAGTATTAGACACCGTAAAATGGGTATAACTGAAGCGGAAGTGTGGCTGTAAGCACAACAATGTACCAAAAACAATTCAGAATGCAGTTAACAATTCTTAGTAGTAGCTTGAAAATCTCCATCAATCTCCGCAATGAAGTTCCCTAGAGTGGGATCAGCATATCCCACAAGCCTTAACGTTACACTCAAATTTCATGGCTGTTACTACAGGCAAGACTTTGGCAGTCAAGCCGATCAAGTCATAGAATTTGACTAAGCCTACGGCGTTTCGTTTAAGTTATTCACACTGTACTTTTCCAACCATTGATTTTTCAACAGGACTTTTCTCTACACTGTTCCTGTCTTATACTGGAGTCTAGTCTTCTTTACAAGTCAGTTTGGGGATTATATAGCTCCCTAACCCTCCTCTTCTCATATTACAATTTCACAGCTTCATACGCATTTCAGGGAGGACCTGCAGAGATCACAGAGTTAAAGAGAGCTAGAGATGACTTCTAATGTGGGTCTGAGAGGATTCTTACTTGTTTTCGTCACTGCATTTGCTTTGCTTCATCATGCAACCTCTGACGATATTGATGTCTTAGACAAAGAAGGATGGACAGTACCAACCGTGGGTAACGATCAAGTCTATCGCACCTGGGCTGCTGGAAGGAAATTCGAAGTCGGTGACACCCTAGGTAAGCCACTTAAGTTCTATCCCAGATTTCAGTAATGGCGTTTTCTTCGTTCCTGTAAAGGTCCTAAAACAGAAAACTATTTTGACCCAGAAAAAATAGTAAAAGCTTGATTTATATGTTGGTTTTGCTTCTCAATAGATCTGTAGAAATTTTGCAGTTCAATTATCTAACTTCATCTGTTTCGCAGTCTTTAACTTTCGCACAAATGCACATGATGTGGCAAAAGTATCAATGGAAGATTACGATAGCTGCACCGCATCGAACCAAAACAACATCCTGAAACAAGGTCCTGCGAGGATCCCTCTTAACTCGACTGGCCCACACTACTTCATCTGCACCATCAGTACGCACTGTAAAGAAGGTCAGAGATTAGCCATCAATGTCACTGATGATTCTGAAACCGAAACTCCATCTAATTCCCCTACCACTACCACCACTCTGCCTATTGCTCCTACTCCACGCAACTCTGCTTCACACACCGCTACTGCCAGTTTCGCCCTGGCTATGTTGTTCATTTCCACTATTTTATTACATTAGAATGATAAGTTCTCAATTTCAAAGCAGATTTTCTATTTGAGATCTCTGTAATTTACTAGGATATCCAGTACAATGCCAATCTCTGTAGCCTATAGGGCATGTGTAACGGGTGTAATTGTTATTTTTTATTTAAAGAATAATGTGGCTAGATCTCTAGCTCATCAGCTTGACTATAATACGATTGTGATACTACTTATTTCGTGTCCATTTTGTTGCTAAACTATGCCAAAATCACCTATAACAAGAATTTACTAATACAAACAAAATCTAAAAGATGAAAAAGGTTTTACATGACATACTTTTCCGACATAAAAATTGATCTTATTAACCAATACCAAAGAAGTAATCTATAACAGTTCTAGGAGAGGATGTTGTTTTTAAGTACCTGTCCTGAACTCTGTCCAACATAAAAATTAATCTCATCCATCAAACTTAACAATCAGAAAACAAGTAAACCATAACAGCTCTAAGAGAGGATGTTTTAAGCACTATAACAAGTCAAAAACTAGGGCACCAATACAAACGATCAAACACATAATCTAGCAACATCTACAAAATAAGGTCAAACCATACTGTACCAAGCAAATATTGGTCGAAGTATAAGAAATCTCTAGCTTGGATCTATATGCCATTTACTTCGTCAGAAATGATGGCTTTAAGATTCAAAAAACCTCTGATCTCAAACTCAACTTTAATCCATTCTTTTTGTACATGACATTAGCCTGTAATCAATTTTGTTAATTAAACCAAGAACTCACCTTCATCATGCTGGAACCATTTCATAAACAACCATCATCTAGATCTCCTAGAACTACAGAGGCTTATGTTTTATAATATTATCTGAATGGGTAAGATTAAACATATAAAAGGAAAAATAAACATTTGAGTTAGCAGCAGGACTCCAACAAAGGGGAGAAGACCCTCCAGCCCATAGAGATTAGAAAGCAATTTCTACAGTCTACATGGAATCCTACTAAAGTGTAAAATTCTTGAACCTTCATTTATTTTGCCCACTCCAAGCCCTTGTCTGGGACAGATCTTACAGTATCTCGACAGGCTAATACTACATTTGCAGCACTATGAACTAGGCCAGACATAACCATCAATGTCAGTAGCAATTCTGGACCTGAAACTCCATCTAGTTTCAGAACTCCACCTAAAACCACCACTGATCCGGGGAACTCTGCTTACTCGGTAGCTGTTGGCAGTCTATCCCTCCTTATCATGTTCATTTCCACTATTGTCCTACACTAGAATTTGTATCTCCAGAAACCTAGAAAATATATTCATTGTCTTTGTTTGTGTATTTTAGTATGATATATATTAAAGCGGATCTACATACAGTGACTTTTTATGTTAGATGGATTACCCCTTTAGAGCAAGATGCCCAAGTACTATGAAATCAGATACATAATCTGTCAGTAATGGGTTTCTTATCAGTCTCCTGTGCCAATCATATACTAGGGTTGCCAAATTGGTGATTGTTTTTGTTGATTAGGTTATACAGTTTTGATTAAATCTGGATACCCCCTTTGGGAGCAATTTTCTCAAATACTTTGCAATCGGATACATAATCTGGATACCACAATCGTGTAGTCGAGCTTGTTTGTTTCTCAGATCCTGCTCAGCTAGGAGCAAGGATCGGCAAGCTGGGGAACTCACTGTTAATAGGAGGGAAGAATGGATTTGAGGAGTGAATAAAGTGGGGTGGAATGTGATAGAACCTATCCTCTACACTAAGAAACCTGTAGACAAATATAAATATCGATGTGGGCAATCCATCCCCTGAATTGAGTTTCTTTGGTTCTCCAAGAGTGTCTTATTTCTTCCATAACACAATTGATAAAATCATATCATATTTATATGCAGTTTCTATGTTAATTATCAAGGCTTTTGATCTTGGCGTAATAGCATGATCTATCATTGTCTAATATTGACCATCTTTGCTATCAGAAATTAAAATTTCAAATCACCAAGTTAACATTTTTTTAATTATACAAAATCTTCAAATTTACTTCCACCTCACGTGCTCTCCTTCCTCGTATCCATTACTTCCCTCCTGTTAACAAAACTCGAATCCCTAGTTAGTAAGTTCGCGAATGATTCGCGGATCATTCACGAATTTTACCGTCTTATTCGCGTACGTTTGCAACTCCGAACCCAAATCGCGTAGTATGTGGCATTCCTGGATTATTCGCGAATCGTTCACGAATTTTACGTATCCCGAATGATACGTCCGTTTAATTCGCCATAAATTCTTTAGCTTTTACTTTTCAAAGATCCCACTTTTTGGGCTTTACTGCCTCCCGAACATACACGTCCGAATATTAGACGTATTGTAATTTTTATGAAACAAAAACGACTGAAGAGATTTGAAGGTGAAGGTGAGAGAGATCTCAAACTCACTAACCAAGCATCTAAACCACCATACGACGTCCTCTTGGATAACTAATGTTGTATATATTATTAATATCATCATATTAAGTTTATTTTTTCTTTAAATAACTCACACATATGCATAAAAATTGGTCTATGACCTTATAAATACAAATTATTTGTTATATATAGATACCGAATTTTCAAAGCCGAACTCACATTTATAAATCGAATTATACACGTACGTATGCTGTTCCGAATTACTAACGAATCACGTCTCGTTGACCGAATTTTGGACCGAATCTGGATTTTACAAAACCGTATAATACTCGTACGTTTGACGTTCCGTATATTTGCCGAATCCCGAATTGCTAACTAGGCTCGAATCTCCTATTGACAAAACTCGACTTATTAGTCACTTGTGTAAACATAAGTAGACCAATGTATTATCCTAATTTATTGACCCTAGTTCTTAATTAATATTAAGAAAGAAGATGAGAATGATAGATGACCATGCAAGAGCTTACTTGGAGGCCGAAGAGAATATCATAGATTAGCTTAGTAGGGGTCTGTTTTGATGGGAAATAGGCCAAGGACCTTTACGGTCGACACGGTTGTGGGGATTGAACCTGTTGATTCTTGACGCTTTTTTTGTTTGTTATAAGCGGCAGGAACAAGTGGAGAAGCACTTCTTTGACACGTTTTGGACTTCTAAATCAAAGAAATTTGGTCACGATACGACTCTAAGCCCTCCAATTTGTAAAGTTATATACTCTCTTCGTCTCAAAAAGATAGACTGGTTTCATTTACAATTTGTAAGCTATTACACATGAAACAAACCTATCTTTTTGAAATGGAGGTAGTAATTTTTTCTAGATTCTTGAAAACACAACTTAACTCACGAATATAGTCGAATTCCATCTTTTAGGGCTTCAAGAACCCTATTGACCAAAAATACATCAGTTTGTTATACAGCTTGCTGTTGGCGTATGGTTATGCAAATTAAAATGTTTTCTATTTTGAAAATAAAATGTTTTTCTTGAGAATAGTAGGTTGTCTACTTTTTCTGATTGTAGAAATGGCTTATGCATCTTAAATGTGACGTATAAGTCTCTACAGTCGAAGGCTAGCGTACTATTTGATTTAAGTGTGCAGCTAGCAAAATTTTTGAAAAGCTTTGTTGGTTAACCAAGTGGGAGAATGTTAGACTTTTTATGGTTAGCACAACAAATCATGTTTAGACTAAAGCTAATGCATGTTTAATGTTAGCTAATTTTTGTTTTGTTTATGGCATTTTTAATGTTTCAATCATGTTATTATACGATGCGTCTCTTGTCCCTTTAGGCATCCAATATAGCCATGAGGTGTCATCCAACTCATGACGTAAAGGTTGGAGTGACATGTGACAAGCATTACTAAGACTCTCTTCTTGTCTCACATGTTTTCTTTAAAAGAAAATTTGTTCTCATCCATTATCAAGTAGTACGAGGAAATAGAAGTTAATAATAAGTCATGTAGGTTAGGTGTGCGAGTGAGGTCCGTTTCCTTGTACTGTAATCTCTTTTGTATGAACTATATGTGGTATTCTTTCTATGTATGGTGCTGGTTTTGAGTATGATGATATTAGGTTCTAGTCAGGTTTCAGCATGTTGTTAGTTCTATATAATGTTTAGTCCTAAAGCATGAAGGTTAAAGAGCTGAAATTCCAAACACTTTCTACCACAAGGTGGGTTTAATTTTTTCAACGGGGCCCCTTTGGCTTGTCTTAAGGTACCTTAGTTTCTTTTGGTTTCTCATTTTTTGCGTTTAAATAAACTTGGACTTGTCAAAAAATAAACATTAGCTTTGAGTTACTTTGTACATTGAATAACATCTGATGGAAAACTGTTCTTGGTTTGGGGATATCTACCACAATCAGAGTAGTTGATCCTGCTCAGCTCGGCTGGGTGCAAGGAGCGGTGAGCTGGGGAACTCGCCGATACTCTGTTAGACTTGTTAGTCATTTTAATAACATGTTTTAGTAAAATCAACATATAATATGGCCATCTAAGTAGTTTGTATATGCTTATATGGAAATCTCTTCAATTTGTAAAGCAGTCATGAGATAATGTGGATCCCTCTTCTGTATCATAAAGACATCCTAAAGTACTTGGTCTCATGTCAATATTTAGCACAGTGCTCAACTGGAAACAAGTGGGTTTGGGTTATCAATTTTCGAGATCATCCAGAAATATTTACGGACTACTGTATTTAGTCTCATTTGTATAATGAAAACAAATTGGCTAAGGGATCCATCATAATGTTCGCCTTCAAGTATTTTGTGCCCTGAGAATTGAGTATAGTGCTCAATTTACAACTGCATGGGAAAAAATGATTTCTTTATTGAAATCATGAAGGATCCAAGTACGAAGTGTTTATGATGGTTGATTTTACGGTTATGTTTATGTTTTTCTGTTTTGGTGTCGCTTAAGGTGTCTATAATGTTGTTTAGGAACTGATTATGCTTGCTTTATATGTGTGAGTATGATAATACTAGGTGATGAAGCCGTCATGAAAGAATGCTCAGTGTTACCTTAAATTCTAATATGGACTTTGTCTAGGCTTAAATGTATACTTTATCTTTTTGCAGCATAGGAAGCAACACTAAGGGACGTGAACATCTGCAGCTCTTGAAAACGCAACCACTAGTACCAAGTTGCGGAGATACATTACTTTTCAAACACTAAATAGAGAAAGAGGTATGACTGCATGCTAACTAGCCTATCTTCGTTGTGCAGATTAAAACAGTTGTTTGGAGTTCATTTGTGCTTTTACCATCTGTTAGTAGCACTAGCAGGTCATATTCCTGTTCATCTTGCTGGAATTTCATCTCTTTTAGAAAGACTTTCCTATGATTGCTAGAGTTAACCTTAACTTAATTAATTTTGTTTTCTCCAAGTTAGTGTAAACAATTAGGATGTGCTCGGTGGAGTTTGACTGCTAGTTTGATTGTTGTTTAGGTTGCAACATGAATGAACCAATAATCATTCAATTTTAGTCGAGATTTTATAGGGTTTGCTTTCCATTCGTGAAAAATGTTCTGGGTTAGATTTTCCTCATTGATTGTTAAAGACGATATCCACGAGATTTTGGATAAAGGAACTGAGGGGAGTCATAACTCAATTACGGCAGGCCTTAAGACGTAGTAGTTTAAACGCTGGATTTCGTTATCCTGCAGAAGTGAACCTGTCTAAACTTTTCATGCTTTGTCTTAACAGCTAATTGGCCAGACACCGTCTCAAAGATCAATCTTGTTATCCAATTTGAGTTCCATTTTCCTAGACCGTGATTCAGCAGACTTGCCCTTGAAGAGAGAGAACCCACTATTGAGCTTTTTCTAAGTTCTAGACGCGAGAAAGGCAGTCAGAGAAGAGATGGCTGTCATATTCAACATTAGAGAGGATCCAAAAGAGATGGTTGTACTTGTACAGAGAGTGATATGTTACATTTGAACTACAAAAGTGAGAGGATTAGGTCTATCAATAACCTCAACTTTGTAGCTTATGTGTTGTTTAGGACACTGGTGTCTACATTTTACTCAAACTGTATTAGACCTCCAAACCAACTGCTTTGAATCAATAAGAAATGAAATTATTTTTGGAAACCACATGAAATTTGTTTTACAGTTTTTGTTTTGATTGGTTATTTTTCTACAGGCTCTTACACTGTCTGCACCTTAGAGGCTTTAACCAATTACTGTCCAAGCCCAACCAAATAAGAAGAAAAAGATGGCAGGTGAGATCCTTCCCGGCGTTTTTAGGGGCCACCCCAAAGGATTTAGGGGCCATCAATTTATACCCAGCCAAAGACTCTAGTTAAGGGGTACCCTATATGATATTGAAGTTACATAAATGCCCTTCTGGTAAAACTGTATAAAAAAAACCAAATCAAAAACAATTCTACTCATTTCAACTCTTCTTCTTCCAGTTTCATATTATCTTCCAATTGTGGAAGAAAAAAAAAAATTCCTCGTTCAACCGAAACATCGCCGCGAATCGTAAAATCAAAACATCGTCGATTCGATTATAAAACAATGGATAACAGAAATGAAACCCACAGACCTAGAACCAAAAATGTTGCTCGGGGTATCGATCCAAACATTGGAATTTTAGCAAGAAATAAAGAAATTCTTGCTGCAAATGAAGAAGAACGCGAAGAACAAGTACCCGGCAATGTAGTCGGTGGTGGCAATTCCGAGACTCAAACACTTCGTCAACTTCAAATGGCCCCAATTAGGTAAGAATCTATCATTTTTGGGGTTTATTTCGCTTTAATTCGTCGAATCGAGAAAAAAATTTTCTAGGGTTTTCGGTTATTTATCCAAATTCGGACGATATGCATGCTCATTTACTACCGAATGTAGTCGTGTTCTTCATTTCTCAAGAACATCGACAGTATTCGGGAGAAAGATTTGATAATTATCTGCCGAATATTGGTGGCCATATCTTCCTGGATACAAACTGCTAATAATCGGTAATTTAATGAATTTTTTGTCTACCGAATATATTTAAGTAGACACACAGTATTCGGAAGAACACTCACTACCGAATGTATATATTGAAAAAATCTCAAGGAAAAATCCCATTTTGGGGCCAGTATTTATTCGGAAGACAATATAATGTTTTATACCTCCGATTGTGTAGGATAAAATTTTAGAGTTTCTGAACTCCAGTTGATGAATATTCGGTTGTAAACATGTTTAGTTATATTCCAATTGTTTTTCATTCGGAAAAAATATGTGTCTTCTTACTTCCGAATTTGTACATTCGGGTTATAGATGTGCACTTTGTCTTCCGATTGTGTAGGATGAAAAATTTACAGCTTCTGAACTCCAATTGATGTATATTCGGTTGCAAATATGTTTAGTTAGCTTCCGATTGTTTTGTATTCGGGAACAATATGTGTCTTCTTACGTCCGAATGTGTACATTCGGGTTATATTTCCATACTTTGTCTTCCGATTGTATAGTTTGTAAATATTGTTCCTTTCTTTGTTGTTTAGACAAAGTCGAGAAGGGAGGAAGAAAGTGACAGCTAGTGCTAGAAGGGAAAGGAGTGCCAAAGATAACTCAGGTGCTCAACAAAGCGAACAAGAACAAAGCAGTCAACAAGGAGTGCAACCAACTGTTGAACAACAAGGCAGTGAACAAGGGGTGCGACCAAGTGTTGAACAAGCCGCTCAACAAAGTGCAGGACCAAGTGTTGAACCAGTTGATCCAGTGGAAAGAGTAGAAGAAGAAGGACAACCAAGTGGTGCCCAAAAAGCCAAAAAAGGAAAAGATGTTGTAAGGAAGGATATTGCTAAGAAAGCATCACATCTTGTCCCTCAGCACTTGAAGAAGAAGGGTATTCCAGCAGGCACAATCCTTGGACTACCAGCGGATGGAGGAAAATTGCTATTTGGATACAAAGACTCATGGGCCAGCGAAATATATGAAACCGAGGTAATAAAATTACTATTTTTTATTAATGTATTGTCTATGTGTTATATCGTAATACTTGTATTAAGGATTTTTTTATGTACTTTAATAGGATCATCAAGATGCGGTCCGTCTACTCAAACCTACCGCCGCACCAACAAAAATGCTTGCATGTCCTTTATCCGGTGAATGTGAAAGGTTCAAGACAATTGTTGCCAACTCGGGGTTAGCTAATGCCGCCTAGAATTCATTGTTGGAACATGATCGTGTGGCCATATCGGCGTTCGTGGAGAGAATGTATCCTGAGACCGATACTTTCCATATGCCGTTTGGGGAGATGACGATCACCCCGGTTGATGTTGTGCAGATTCTTAACCTTCCCGACCAAGGCACAGCTGTGAAGTTTAACTACACAAAGCAGTTAAGTTGGGCACAACTTTATTCTCTAATTAACAAGTGCTTAGGTTGGGATGAAGAGACAACAACAGCAGAGTTTAGGAGGCATGCCAGTTATAGAACAAGACAGATCAACATTACAGCTTTGATGAATATGTTCCGAGGCACCTTGGAGAAGGAAAAGAATGGAACGTTAACTGATGAGCAAGTGAATCACGCTGCCACTGCATATCTCCTCTGTGTATTTGGATGTGTCATATTCCCCAATACTTCTGGCAACCGGATCGACGCCAACCTTATACAACTTGGGGCACGACATGCCTAGCATTCTTGATGGAAGAGTTGAGAAAGGCGTCGAGGCTAGGAACCTGCCAAGTTGCCGGGAACGTGGCTCTATTGCAGGTTTTTTCTTTAACTCTATAACTCACTCTATAGTTATTCGGTAGACAATACATATGATGCATATTCATAACTCCAAAGGACGCATATTCGGTAGGAATTGATTCATCTAATTGTCCGAATGTTTGTTATTCAGTGGCTAGTTACTTAGTTTTGTTTCCGATTATATATAATCGGACATATGTGTTTGATATTACTACCGAATATACAAGCCATAAAAACTAGAGGTTACTGAACTCCAAATGACGCATATTCGGTAGGACATGATCCATCTAATTTTCCGAATGTTTTTTATTCGGTGTCTAGTTACTTAGTTTTACTTCCGATTATATATAATCGGAAATATGTGTTTGATATTACTACCGAATATACAGGCCAGAAAAACTATAGGTTACTGAACTCCAAATGACGCATATTCGGTAGGAAATGATCCATATAGATTCCGAATGGGTATTCGGGATAGCGATATCGTGTGTTTCTAGGTTTTATTTCCGATTATACATAAGGGAAATTATGTTTGGAAATACTACCGAATATACAAAATCTATTTACTAAAACTTGGTTTCTTATTGTATATAGGCATGGATCTATGACCACTTCCTATCCTGAAGTTGGCCGAGAGAGAACCCGGGGGGGCAAAGGTTACTCCTAGAGGAACAAAGTATATATTTGAAGACAACGTTATAGGACAAAAGAGCAGCAGTTGATTCGCATGTCATGAGGGAGATTTTGGACCAATGAAGGCCTCGGAGGTATGCTTTGATCCATACAAGGAAGATCGAGGCCAGTGGGCATATATAATTGTCGGTCGGACTTGTCCTTTATTTTGGACCATTGTGGCACCCCACAGGATATGTGATGTATAACCCTCTAGTGGTGATGCGACAACACGGGTATATACAACATCAACCTCTGGAGAAAATGGGGGATTACTACAAATTGGAGTTGGAGTTGTGCTCTTCTAGTGGTGATAATCTTACGATTGTTCACACAGGCCCACCTACTGTTCTTGATAACTGGGATAAGAGGAATGACTTCATTATCGACACTGGAAGACGAACCACCCGAGGTGGTGAAAATTCTCCAGACTATATGAGTTGGTATAAAAAGGTATCACATCCTTTGGTTATCCGTGAAATCAAATCCAACACTACTGCGGCGGGTTCAAGTTATAATTGTATCATCAAAGACAAACCAGCTGGTTATGATAGACTGGTGCGTGTTCTTATATTTTTGTTAATTTTATATTATTCCTATAAATCTTAGCTAATTACCGTTTGATGTTATGTCATTACGTATAAAAAACAGGTGAATAGGTTCAAGCGTGTTTCCAAAATGTTAACTGCATGCCTGAAGAGCGGAGATCCCATGCCAGCTGAGAAGATCAAAGAGGCTAGAGACCTAGTTGATAATATGGATAACGAAGATTATGCTTCCCAGTTTGGGGAGAAAGTCACGAAGAGGCATCCGCCCAAGGTGGCAGTATCAAAGACGGGTAAAAGCACTCGAGCTTCATCGAGCGCTGAAGCTGCTCCAACTGAAGCTGCTCCAACTGAAGGTGATCAAACCCGTGGTCGTGCAGGACTGGGAGGTAGTCACGGTCGTAAAGTAAAGAAGAGCAGATAAATGACAATGATTTTTGTTGTACATTCGGAAATTTGTTTGGGTAACTAAGTTAGACAAGTTCAAATGACAATGATTTGTGTGGTATATTCGGAATTTTGGGTAACTAATTTAACTTCCGATTATTTCAATTTCAAAATTTGAAAAGTTTAAGTTTTTCCAAATTCTGATTTTTGGGCCATCGTACATTCGGAACATTACAAAAAAATTATCCTCCGAATATTACAAGTTCAAAACAAACCACGTCATGGCTCCAGGTGGTTCCAAGGGCCAATATTGAAGGTTAGACAGCCCATATTCGGAAGTTTTGGTAACTAATTTAACCTCCGATTATTTCAAAGACAAAATTTGAAAAGTTTAAGTTTTTCCAAATTCTGATTTTTGGGCCATCGTACATTCGGAACATTACAAAAAAATTATCCTCCGAATATTACAAGTTCAAAACAAACCACGCCATGGCTCCAGGTGGTTCCAAGGGCCAATATTGAAGGTTAGTCAGCCCATATTCGGAAGTTTGGGTAATTAATTTAACCTCCGATTATTTCAAAGACAAAATTTGAAAAGTTTAAGTTTTTCCAAATTCTGATTTTTGGGCCATCGTACATTCGGAACATTACAAAAAAATTATCCTCCGAATATTACAAGTTCAAAACAAACCACGCCATGGCTCCAGGTGGTTCCAAGGGCCAATATTGAAGGTTAGACAGCCCATATTCGGAAGTTTTGGTAACTAATTTAACCTCCGATTATTTCAAAGACAAAATTTGAAAAGTTTAAGTTTTTCCAAATTCTGATTTTTAGGCCATCGTACATTCGAAACATTACAAAAAAATTATCCTCTGAATATTACAAGTTCAAAACAAACCACGCCATGGCTCCAGGTGGTTCCAAGGGCCAATATTGAAGGTTAGACAGCCCATATTCGGAAGTTTGGGTAACTAATTTAACCTCCGATTATTTCAAAGACAAAATTTGAAAAGTTTAAGTTTTTCCAAATTCTGATTTTTGGGCCATCGTACATTCGGAACATTACAAAAAAATTATCCTCCGAATATTACAAGTTCAAAACAAACCACGCCATGGCTCCAGGTGGTTCCAAGGGCCAATATTGAAGGTTAGACAGCCCATATTCGGAAGTTTTGGTAACTAATTTAACCTCCGATTATTTCAAAGACAAAATTTGAAAAGTTTAAGTTTTTCCAAATTCTGATTTTTGGGTCATCGTACATTCGGAACATTACAAAAAAATTATCCTCCGAATATTACAAGTTCAAAACAAACCACGCCATGGCTCCAGGTGGTTCCAAGGGCCAATATTGAAGGTTAGACAGCCCATATTCGGATGTTTTGGTAACTAATTTAACCTCCGATTATTTCAAAGACAAAATTTGAAAAGTTTAAGTTTTTCCAAATTCTGATTTTTGGGCCATCGTACATTCGGAACATTACAAAAAAATTATCCTCCGAATATTACAAGTTCAAAACAAACCACGCCATGGCTCCAGGTGGTTCCAAGGGCCAATATTCAAGGTTAGACAACCCATATTCGGAAGTTTTTGTAACTAATTTAACCTCCGATTATTTCAAAGACAAAATTTGAAAAGTTTAAGTTTTTCCAAATTCTGATTTTTGGGCCATCGTACATTCGGAACATTACAAAAAAATTATCCTCCGAATATTACAAGTTCAAAACAAACCACGCCATGGCTCCAGGTGGTTCCAAGGGCCAATATTGAAGGTTAGACAGGCCATATTCGGAAGTTTTGGTAACTAATTTAACCTCCGATTATTTCAAAGGCAAAATTTGAAAAGTTTAAGTTTTTCCAAATTCTGGTTTTTGGGCAATCGTACATTCGGAACATTACAAAAAAATTATCCTCCGAATATTACAAGTTCAAAACAAACCACGCCATGGCTCCAGGTGGTTCCAAGGGCCAATATTGAAGGTTAGACATCCCATATTCGGAAGTTTTGGTAACTAATTTAACCTCCGATTATTTCAAAGAGAAAATTTGAAAAGCTTAAGTTTTTCCAAATTCTGATTTTTGGGCCATCGTACATTCGGAACATTACAAAAAAATTATCCTCCGAATATTACAAGTACAAAACAAACCACGCCATGGCTCCAGGTGGTTCCAAGGGCCAATATTGAAGGTTAGACAGCCCATATTCGGAAGTTTTGGTAACTAATTTAACCTCCGATTATTTCAAAGAGAAAACTTGAAAAGCTTAAGTTTTTCCAAATTCTGATTTTTGGGCCATCGTACATTCGGAACATTACAAAAAAATTATCCTCTGAATATTACAAGTTCAAAACAAACCACGCCATGGCTCCAGGTGGTTCCAAGGGCCAATATTGAAGGTTAGACATCCCAAATTCGGAAGTTTTGGTAACTAATTTAACCTCCGATTATTTCAAAGACAAAATTTGAAAAGCTTAAGTTTTTCCAAATTCTGATTTTTGGGCCATCGTACATTCGGAACATTACAAAAAAATTATCCTCCGAATATTACAAGTTCAAAACAAACCACGCCATAGCTCCAGGTGGTTCCAAGGGCCAATATTGAAGGTTAGACAGCCCATATTCGGAAGTTTTGGTAACTAATTTAACCTCCGATTATTTCAAAGGCAAAATTTGAAAAGTTTAAGTTTTTCCAAATTCTGATTTTTGGGCCATCGTACATTCGGAACATTACAAAAAAATTATCCTCCGAATATTACAAGTTCAAAACAAACCACGCCATGGCTCCAGGTGGTTCCAAGGGCCAATATTGAAGGTTAGACAGCCCATATTCGGAAGTTTGGGTAACTAATTTAACCTCCGATTATTTCAAAGACAAAATTTGAAAAGTTTAAGTTTTTCCAAATTCTGATTTTTGGGCCATCGTACATTCGGAACATTACAAAAAATTATGCTCCGAATAATATAGTCGTGTTTAGAAATACCAACTTAATCGGTAGATAAGAATTTAAGTTTGCCACCGAATGTCTTATTCGGGGGTAATACGTGTATCGTTAATAACCGATTGTAGTGCACCAATGATACGAAACCTCAACGGCCATAACCGAATATTACAATCGGTAGGTAGTTTAACAAAATAATCTACCGATTTCGTATAATCGGCTTGTTTTTATATTAATAATACTCCGATTACATCCATTACATAAAGTTCAAACGGCCTTAACCTTACAATTTCGTCAAAAGCACCTAAATCCATACTCCTAATTGACCATAAAAGTATTAAAACAGATCATAACTTCCAGTGACCATAGAAATTGCCCCTCTTGATTTTGTAACATCCTTCATGTTCAAATCGTTTCCCGTAGAGGTCCACATACCGGCGATCCGCAAGATTTCTCCGAAATTACGAATGAGTAACACGTTAGTACTAACTTTTGTTAATGTGAGTTGGAGTTACAGAGATACTTACTCGTTTTTCATACGTCCACCAAGGAAAAGCGTTCCTAACAAACCGTTCCTCATCTTCAAGTTTGTCAATCTCCTTATCGAGCGCATTCTTTCTCATCTTAATGTTATTGGATGATCTTCGAATTCGATTACCATCTAAGGCCTCAAATACCATTAAGATACGGTTCCATATCTGCTCTTCGGATTCCGATTTGTGGAGCTTGTGAACACGATCATGAGCATTTACCACAACCCACGCTCTATAAATAGCACAATCTTCTTCTTCGGTAAAAGCAATATCCATGATTTTTGTTATGAAAATTAAAACTGAAGAGAGGAAAGAGTTTGGTGCAATTGGGGTGATAGATATGAGTTTCTTTATGTAGGTTTAGGGTCCAACGGCTGTTTTTGTTTTTCCCAAAAACTCCAACGGCTAATTTGACGAAAGTTGAATGTGGAGAAACCAATAATCGGTAGGTATTGGATTTAGCATATCTACCGATTATGATAGCTTTCAAAATTTGAATTTGCGGCAACTTATAATCGGTAGGTTTTGTAATATACTTAACTCCCGATTAACGCTGAATCCAAAACATGAACCAAGAAATACTGCACCGACTACAATCGGAAATCTGGGAAATATTTTGGATTCCGATTGCATTCGGAGGATAACAATGTTATCATATCTTCCGAATATATAAGGGTAATTTCGCCATTACGAATTACGCGAGATAAGGGCTGGCTACATTTTCCCTTTGGGTGACCTTTTTTGTTTTATTGTTGGCCCCTAAATTCTTTCGGGTGGCCCCTAGAAACGCCAGGCAAAATTAATAAATTAATAATCTTCTCCCAATACCAAAATTTCTAATATATAATCAAATACTAGTATATTAAAACGAATGTCATATTTTCTGAGGATTCCACGTTTACCAAAATAAAGCCCCCAGCTCACAAAATGACGACGCAGACGAAATTATTTTTCTGTCGCCACATGAGGTTTGACATGGTAGCAAATTACAGTTAAAGGATATACTATCATATCTAGTTATATAACTTTAAACACTATTTTCCAAAGATAAATTGTTAGTATCTTATCGTGAGGATATCAATATCTCAATATTAATTTATTTTATTTTTTAGATTAAAATTGGATTAAAAAATAAATACTCCAAAGGCTTTAGAATTCAATTGATCTATATTTTTACTAGTATTATTTTTAATTTACAATAAGAATTTAGAGAATAAATAAATAATTTCAAATGGAATTTAGACAGTAATTTTTTTTTTAATCTGTCTTTTATCAGGATTCCGTTCTCCTTGTTTTCTGTTTGATTAGTTCCTAGACTAGAAGGTTTCCTTTTCCTAGTTCAGATATGTTTCCCAGATCAGATGATTTTCTATTCTTACTATCAGTGTTGCTTAGAATCATGGAAGCCTGTATAATAACAAGGTCTAGCAGTGAAAAGCACATCCACCAAAGTTTTTTTTTTTTATGTAGAATCAAATTCCAAGTCAACTTCTGGATGGATTTTTACATTAGGGGGTGCTGCTGTGTCTTGGAGTTCCAAGAAGCAGACTTGTATTTATGATTCGACAATGTTGTCAGAATTGATAGCTTTAACTGATGCATGTAAGGAGGCAGATTGGCTTAGAAACCTACTTATGGAGATTCCTTTTTGGAAGAAGCCAACTCCGGAGGTCTTGATTAATTGTGATAATCAAGCTACAATCTATAATGTCTCTAATAAGACTTATAATGGAAAGTCTATACATGCAAGTCTTAGACACTACATGGTTAGACAACTACTCAAGAGGGGAGTAGTTACGGTTAACTTTATTGAATCAAAGAGGAATTTGGCAGACCCATTTACGAAAAGTCTACCAAGTTCAGTGGTTTCAATAAAAAGGAAAGAAATGGGACTAAGGTCTGTGAAGGAAGTTTGATCTCCCATAGCAGAAACCCAACCTATGTTTTGAAAAGGATAAACAAGGTTCAATGTGGTACCAACAAGTTATGGAAGTAGATTATGGAGCACTAATATAAAAACTTCCCATTTCTTATTAGTGCTGGTTTCTGCAAGAAAATAGGATGGATGTAAATCCTTAATGAGTCTATGATTAGTAAAAGGTGTATCGCAGAAACACCTTCGAGACTTACCTATATGAGTATGGAAATAAGGCCGTTTCCTAAGAGAAGAAGACCGTTCTCTAAAGAAGACTCATGAACAAGGATATAAGCACATGGCCATTAACGTGCTTGGCTACAGAACACATGATTTTATGAAATCAATATGTGTGGAGACTCCGGTTTTATCATAAGGGGTACTTGGTTCAAGACTGGTTTCACCATAGAACCTAGATAAGGCTTTGAGTTTCTTACACTAAGTGAAGGTTCAAATCCAAAAGATACCTATCATTTATGTGTTGATTTCAACGATGATGCTTAGTCTCAATTGTGCTTGAACTACGTTGGCTTGATCCCACTCGGGTACGTAGGCAGTCACTTCGGTGATGCACTCACTCTGATTTAAAAGTTTTAACTTTGTTTTATGGTTTTTGAAAATAGGGGGAGAATGTTGGAATATTTTCAACGCCGCTAACCAAAGGGGGGTCCTGGGGGGCATCGCCGATAAAAGCCTGTTCGAAAATTTCGAATCCAAAAGACACCATTGATGTCTGTTGATGAAGGAACCTGACGTTTCGTGAATAGAAACCTGTTGGCGAATAAAAACCTATTCCCAACAGGTGCAAAACCCTTTATAAATAGCTTCTCCCAGTTTCGTTTAACATATAAGAAAAATCAATCTGTTTTCTCTGTTTCAAAAAAAGCATCATCAGAAATCAGAAATCTCTTTGTGTGTTCTTGATTGAATCAAGGGGTACAAACCTTGAATTCAGTTTTCGTTGCAGGGCTTTCATTGTATCCTGAAGGCAATATTTCGCATACCTGTTGTAATCGCCAATTGTTATTGGGAGGGTAGAAATATTTGTCTAAAAGAAATTTATACAAGCCTTGAAAGTTTTGGAGTGCAACACTTTCTTCTCTGATTCATTCATCCTTTGTGAAACCCAATTTTTTTCCAACAGTTTTTAGACAAATATCTTCTGGCAATGGAGGGTGAATCTTCGAATTCGAATGCTACTGCTCAATCTCTGCAAGTGATGAACCAAACCTTTACTCGATTGGAACGTTTTGATGGTGAAGGTTTTACCCGTTGGCAAGAGACTGTGAAGTTTTTCCTGATCACCATCAAGTTGTGGTACATACTTGAAGATGGATTGGAGGAAATTCCTGCTGCAACTGACAATGAAACTGAGGAATTGAAGGCTAGACGAAAGCAGCGTCAGGAAGATGATTTCATGTGTCGTGGTCATATTTTGAATGCTCTGGACAAACATGTGTACAATGCACATCGGAGTATTGGGACTGCAAAGGGATTGTGGACTGCGCTTGACAACAAATACAAGATTTCTGAAGCAAGCAACAAGAAATTCCTGATTTGCAATTTCATGGATTTTAAGATGGTTGACAGTAAGTCAATCATTGCCCAGGTCAGTGAACTTTTACTCATAGTTAATCATCTTAAGGATGCTGGAATTGATCTTGTTTCTGCGTTTGTTGTTGGGGTTATTATTTCTCGTCTCCCCCCTTCTTGGAATGGTTATAAGAAGAAACTTAAGCATGCTGAGACTGACTATGATTTAGAGGCCTTACAACGTCATCTTCGCATAGAAGAGGACTCTCGTAAGCGAGAACTTAAGGATAGTCCACATTCTGAAAACCATTCTAAGGTGAATAGCGTAGAAGAATCTAAAACACCGAATTCCTTGAAACCTAAGAATGATACTCAGTTTAAGAAGCATCCCAACAAGAAGAGTAAGAAGAAGGGCGTTGTCGGCCCTTGCTACTTTTGTGACAAACCCGGCCATTTTGCTCGTGACTGTCGTCTCAAAAAGAAACAACAGCAGAACCAGAAAAAGGAGGCAAATATGGTCGATGACAAACTTGTGATCGTGGTGCAAGCCGCCAATGCTGTTGCTGAAACTGGGGGTGGTTTCAAGGGGGCAACGCCCCCGGAAGAATTTTTTGAACTGACGGTTTTATTTGGCCGATAAAAGCCTGTTCGAAAATTTCGAATCCAAAAGACACCATTGATGTCTGTTGATGAAGGAACCTGACGTTTCGTGAATAGAAACCTGTTGGCGAATAAAAACCTATTCCCAACAGGTGCAAAACCCTTTATAAATAGCTTCTCCCAGTTTCGTTTAACATATAAGAAAAATCAATCTGTTTTCTCTGTTTCAAAAAGCATCATCAGAAATCAGAAATCTCTTTGTGTGTTCTTGATTGAATCAAGGGGTACAAACCTTGAATTCAGTTTTCGTTGCAGGGCTTTCATTGTATCCTGAAGGCAATATTTCGCATACCTGTTGTAATCGCCAATTGTTATTGGGAGGGTAGAAATATTTGTCTAAAAGAAATTTATACAAGCCTTGAAAGTTTTGGAGTGCAACACTTTCTTCTCTGATTCATTCATCCTTTGTGAAACCCAATTTTTTTCCAACAGTTTTTAGACAAATATCTTCTGGCAATGGAGGTTGAATCTTCGAATTCGAATGCTACTGCTCAATCTCTGCAAGTGATGAACCAAACCTTTACTCGATTGGAACGTTTTGATGGTGAAGGTTTTACCCGTTGGCAAGAGACTGTGAAGTTTTTCCTGATCACCATCAAGTTGTGGTACATACTTGAAGATGGATTGGAGGAAATTCCTGCTGCAACTGACAATGACACTGAGGAATTGAAGGCTAGACGAAAGCAGCGTCAGGAAGATGATTTCATGTGTCGTGGTCATATTTTGAATGCTCTGGACAAACATGTGTACAATGCACATCGGAGTATTGGGACTGCAAAGGGATTGTGGACTGCGCTTGACAACAAATACAAGATTTCTGAAGCAAGCAACAAGAAATTCCTGATTTGCAATTTCATGGATTTTAAGATGGTTGACAGTAAGTCAATCATTGCCCAGGTCAGTGAACTTTTACTCATAGTTAATCAACTTAAGGATGCTGGAATTGATCTTGTTTCTGCGTTTGTTGTTGGGGTTATTATTTCTCGTCTCCCCCCTTCTTGGAATGGTTATAAGAAGAAACTTAAGCATGCTGAGACTGACTATGATTTAGAGGCCTTACAACGTCATCTTCGCATAGAAGAGGACTCTCGTAAGCGAGAACTTAAGGATAGTCCACATTCTGAAAACCATTCTAAGGTGAATAGCGTAGAAGAATCTAAAACATCGAATTCCTTGAAACCTAAGAATGATACTCAGTTTAAGAAGCATCCCAACAAGAAGAGTAAGAAGAAGGGCGCTGTCGGCCCTTGCTACTTCTGTGACAAACCCGGCCATTTTGCTCGTGACTGTCGTCTCAAAAAGAAACAACAGCAGAACCAGAAAAATGAGGCAAATATGGTCGATGACAAACTTGTGATCGTGGTGCAAGCCGCCAATGCTGTTGCTGAAACTGGGGGTGGATGGTGGTACGACAATGGTGCAACCATCCATATCTGTAAGGATAGAAATCTTTACAAGACATACGAACCGGTTAGTGGAGAAGGAAACGATGTTGTCTCCGCAAACGGTCAACGCAGCAAAGTTATTGGGAAAGGCACTGTTGAACTCTCGTTTACTTCGGGAAAGACTGTGACTCTTACTAATGTTTTACATGTCCCTGACATCGTGAAGAACCTTGTTTCCGGCGACCTTGTAATGAAGGCTGGATTCAAGACGACCTATGAGTCTAATAAGTTTGTGTTGTCCAAAAATGGTGTGTTTGTTGGACAAGGATATGCTTGTAATGGGATGATTAAGCTTAATTTAATAAATAATGGTTCTGCTTATATTGTTGACTCGGTTAATTTATGGCATGGTAGATTAGGGCATGTGAATTATGGTTCTCTTAGAAACATGAATCGATTAGGCTTGATTTCTGATTGCAATTTTGATCATGCTTCTAAATGTGAAATATGTGTGCAAGCAAAGATAACTAGAATTTCCCATAAGTCTGTAGTACGAAATTCTTCCTTACTTGAATTAGTACATAGTGATGTGGGTGATTTGCATGGTTCTGCCACTCGTGGTGGAAATAAGTATTATGTCACTTTTATAGAAGATAGTACTAGATATGCTTATACATATTTAATGAAATCTAAGGATGAAGTCTTTGATAAATTTAGGATTTATAAAGCAGAAGTAGAGACACAATTAGAGCACAAAATTAAGATTTTACGTTCTGATCGTGGTGGTGAATACTTTCCTACTGAATTTAATTCCTTTTGTCAAGAGCATGGTTTAGTTCATCAACGTACTGCACCTTACACACCTCAACAAAATGGTATGGCTGAAAGGAAAAATAGAACTTTGATTGATATGGTTAATTGCATGCTTATAAGTTCTGGTTTGCCTAATTCTTTGTGGGGTGAAGCTATGTTGTCTGCATGTTATATTTTGAATAGAATTCCTTTGAAAAAGAAGAATGTTTCTCCTTATGAGTTGTGGTTTAAGAGGAAACCAAACTTGAGAAGACTTAAAGTCTGGGGTTGTTTAGCATATGTTCGAAAGCCTGATCCCAAAAGACCAAAGTTGGGAAACAGGGCTTATAAATGTGCTTTTGTGGGATACTCTCTTAATAGTATCACCTACAGATTTATAAACCTTGACACTTTTGAGATTATAAAATCTGTAGATGTGGAATTCTTTGAGAACTTAAATAGGAACAGTTCTCAAATGCAACCCATGGAGAATCCATTGTTACCTGATCTAGAACCTATGGAGATTGATAACAATGATGAAAATCCCTCTCCTACTCATGACAATGATATTTCAGTGCCTACTAAAGATATCGAACCTAGAAGGAGTAAGAGAGGAAGGATTGAGAAAAAGCCTGATCCAAACTTTATTTATTACCTTGTAGAGGCAAATAAGAATAGAATTCTTAGTGTTAACCAGTATGTTATGCATACTGATGATGACCCTAAAACTTATGCTGAAGCCATGAGTTCTAGAGATGCAAATTTCTGGAAAGAAGCCATCAATGATGAAAAGCATTCGCTTTTGACTAACGGGACTTGGGTATTAGTAAATTTACCTCCTGGTGCTAAAGCAATAGGAAGTAAATGGATATTCAAGAGAAAGTTGAGAGCTGATGGTGAAGTTGATAAGTTTAAGGCAAGGCTAGTTGCCAAGGGTTATAAACAAAGACATGGTATTGATTACTTTGATACATATGCTCCTGTTGCCCGCATCTCATCCATTCGTTGCTTGATTGCACTTGCTTCTATTCATAAGTTGGTTGTGCATCAAATGGATGTCAAAACTGCTTTTCTAAATGGGGATTTAGAAGAAGAGATATATATGGAACAACCTGAAGGTTTCATATCACCAGGCCAAGAGAAGAAAGTTTGCAAGTTAGTGAAATCTCTCTATGGTTTGAAGCAAGCCCCTATGCAATGGCATGAGAAGTTTGATAAAGTAGTTTTGTCATATGGTTTTGTGGTGAATGATGCGGACAAATGTATCTATAGTAAGCACGATAGTTCTGGTTGTGTGATTCTCTGTTTGTATGTTGATGATATGTTAATCTTTGGGTCTGACATATCTGTTGTGGAAGAAACAAAGAAGTTTCTTAGTTCTAACTTTGATATGAAGGATTTAGGAGAGGCTGATGTAATCTTGGGAATTAAGATCCTAAGAAAGGGAGATGAGTTGGTTTTAACTCAATCTCATTATATTGAGAAATTTCTCAAGAAATATGGTCACTTTGATGACAATCCAGCACCTACTCCTTTAGACCATACTATCAAGTTAATGAAGAACACCGGCCGTACTCATGCTCAACTTGAGTATTCTAGTGTTATTGGGAGTCTTATGTACGCTATGCATTGCACAAGACCGGACATAGCCCAAGCCGTGGGAATATTATGTCGTTTCTCAAGTAATCCAGGATATGAACACTGGAAAGCAGTTTCAAGAGTTATGGCTTACTTGAAAGGAACAATAAATTTTGGTTTGCATTACCAAGGCTATCCCGCTGCACTAGAGGGGTACAGCGATGCTAACTGGAACAATGTAGAATCAAATTCCAAGTCAACTTCTGGATGGATTTTTACATTAGGGGGTGCTGCTGTGTCTTGGAGTTCCAAGAAGCAGACTTGTATTTCTGATTCGACAATGTTGTCAGAATTGATAACTTTAACTGATGCATGTAAGGAGGCAGATTGGCTTAGAAACCTACTTATGGAGATTCCTTTTTGGAAGAAGCCAACTCCGGCGGTCTTGATTAATTGTGATAATCAAGCTACAATCTATAATGTCTCTAATAAGACTTATAATGGAAAGTCTAGACATGCAAGTCTTAGACACTATATGGTTAGACAACTACTCAAGAGGGGAGTAGTTACGGTTAACTTTATTGAATCAAAGAGGAATTTGGCAGACCCATTTACGAAAAGTCTACCAAGTTCAGTGGTTTCAATAAAAAGGAAAGAAATGGGACTAAGGTCTGTGAAGGAAGTTTGATCTCCCATAGCAGAAACCCAACCTATGTTTTGAAAAGGATAAACAAGGTTCAATGTGGTACCAACAAGTTATGGAAGTAGATTATGGAGCACTAATATAAAAACTTCCCATTTATTATTAGTGCTGGTTTCTGCAAGAAAATAGGATGGATGTAAATCCTTAATGAGTCTATGATTAGTAAAAGGTGTATCGCAGAAACACCTTCGAGACTTACCTATATGAGTATGGAAATAAGGCCGTTTCCTAAGAGAAGAAGACCGTTCTCTAAAGAAGACTCATGAACAAGGATATAAGCACATGGCCATTAACGTGCTTGGCTACAGAACACATGATTTTATGAAATCAATATGTGTGGAGACTCCGGTTTTATCATAAGGGGTACTTGGTTCAAGACTGGTTTCACCATAGAACCTCGATAAGGCTTTGAGTTTCTTACACTAAGTGAAGGTTCAAATCCAAAAGATACCTATCATTTATGTGTTGATTTCAACGATGATGCTTAGTCTCAATTGTGCTTGAACTACGTTGGCTTGATCCCACTCGGGTACGTAGGCAGTCACTTCGGTGATGCAGTCACTCTGATTTAAAAGTTTTAACTTTGTTTTATGGTTTTTGAAAATAGGGGGGCTGTGGTCGACCTGACAGGTCAGGTCGTGGGGGTCCAGGGGAGACCGCCCCTGGTGGGGGTTTCAAGGGGGCAACGCCCCCGGAAGAATTTTTTGAACTGACGGTTTTATTTGGCCGATAAAAGCCTGTTCGAAAATTTCGAATCCAAAAGACACCATTGATGTCTGTTGATGAAGGAACCCGACGTTTCGTGAATAGAAACCTGTTGGCGAATAAAAACCTATTCCCAACAGGTGCAAAACCCTTTATAAATAGCTTCTCCCAGTTTCGTTTAAACATATAAGAAAAAATCAATCTGTTTTCTCTGTTTCAAAAAGCATCATCAGAAATCAGAAATCTCTTTGTATGTTCTTGATTGAATCAAGGGGTACAAACCTTGAATTCAGTTTTCGTTGCAGGGCTTTCATTGTATCCTGAAGGCAATATTTCGCATACCTGTTGTAATCGCCAATTGTTATTGGGAGGGTAGAAATATTTGTCTAAAAGAAATTTATACAAGCCTTGAAAGTTTTGGAGTGCAACACTTTCTTCTCTGATTCATTCATCCTTTGTGAAACCCAATTTTTTCCAACAATGGTTTGGTATGTGCATTTCAACTACACAATACAATTCTAGATCCCATCTATATTTGCAATCCTCTTACCAGAGAATATACGTATCTTCCTAAACTAGTTGTAAAGAAAGAAGACCTTAGTCCTGGCCGTGTATGTCGTATGGTGGACACAGACGTCTACATGTTTTATGATGTAGCATGTGGATTCGGTTATGCTAGTTCAACCAATGAGTACAAGGTCGTTAGAATCCATTATCTCGACTATATGGAAGGAACTGTCGAAGTATACACACTTGGCAGTGGTTGTGGCTGGAGAGCGATAGGTAAAGTTTCCGGTAGAATGAATTCCGTGAGCAAGGGTACGGGTACCTATGCAAATGATGCTATTTATTGGATTTCATCCGACAAAGTTGTGGCCTTTGACTTGGCTAAGGAAGAGTTTCGATTTCTATCTGGCCCCCCTTGTCTGCAAAACCGTAACATCAAAGATCTATTTGGACTTGTTGCATTGGGAAGGCTTTTGTGTCTTTATCCATCTTATCCATATGCATCACATATGAAAATCTGGTCCTTGATGGAAGGTAGCGACTCGAAGGAAACCTGGAGTATGGAGTTTGATATAGATTTCGAAGCCGTAGTAGGTGGTTCTCATAGAAGGAAGTCGAAATTAAGGAAGTTTCAGCCGATTTTACTTACAAAGAAAGGAGAAATCATATTCTTATGTGCTAAATCTGTGCTATATTGTTATGACACAAAAACCACAATTTTGAAGGTGATTTCCAACAAAGCGTCATCTGATAAGTTGGAAGATGTCGAAGCAATTGCTCACGTAAATACCTTTGCCTCATTGGAAGCTATGGGAGAAAATTCAAGGAGATACACAGTTCGCACTCCACGGGATGATGTTATTGATGAGTTAGACCGAGTTGCACTAGGTGAGGAAATTGATACGACGCGTTTCAGACTCGGGTGATCAGCATAATGATACCTCCTGTCATTTACTTATTCAAATTTGTGATGCAAGGATTATTTTATCTGGTTTCATCAAAAAAAATAAAAAATTCTCTAGGTATATCTCTGAGTAATCTTCTTCTCACGTTTATTCTATGATTCTCGTTTAATATTTTTCGATTATGGATTGTTGAGAGCTTATTTGTTTATAGGTACAGCTGAATTTTTAAAGATCTGTCTCAGAATCTCCACAGGTATAATCTTAAATCGTAATCTTCTTCTCCTTATTCTAGCAAGGAAAAGAGTTCGTTATAATAATATGTGTTTGATTCTGGATTTTTGTGAATCCAAAGCCTCATGACTGCCCTAACGGCAAAGATGAAAGAGGATAACTGTTAAAATCTGTCTATTTAGAGGCTTCTTCTCTTCTTTTTCAGATTTTTACTGCTGGGGTTTATCTTTTGGAACAATTTTTTGTTCATAGAGTTTGATCAAGGGCAACAATACCATTGTTGTTCTTCATTGTCTCTCTATCCTACTCTTTACCGGATATGCTACATTTAATTACTTGTCTTTAGTCTTTACTGCTTGGGGGTCTCTTGTGTTATGTTACGGAGTCTTTTACTTTTGAAGAGTGAGTATGAACGTGTGTTGAGTGGATGAACTGGTGTTTTGAAGATATTGATGCATGTTGGAAATGAATTTTGGGTTAATGGCTAAATGGGTATTGAAAATGGGTATTGGAATGACTAAACAGGCTCACAATCACTCAAGTTGGTGTTTAACTAAAACTGAATTTTATTGCACTCAATCTTGGTCGTACACAGATCTTTACAAAAGATTTCTACTCCTTACACTCAGCTACCTATACCTCACTTTGGTTAGCCGCTCTATTACACAAGTAGTCGCTCAACTACTCACTCCACCTATACCACTCTATAGGCATTCACTCGATTACACTTTCAATTGGTACCTCAACTGCCCTATATATAGGGAGTAACAACCGACTCTAACTAATCTAGCCATGTCTAGAATATTCACTAGTCATACCCATTTTACAACCGACTTTGACCCATCTAGATATTTCTTCTCTACCGTACAGACTCTAGATATTTCTAGGTACCAAGCTAACCGACTTCAATCCCTTGTTTTACAAGGACTCTAAACCTTTCTACTAGTTACGAGACTTCTCCGTATCTCTATCGTATTTTCTTAGATAATACAAAACAAGTTTACTATTCCAACAATGCACTCTCTCTTTCTCTGAATATATAATAGAGATGCATGTGGTTTGATTAGTCTATATTTAGTTGAGTTTCTCATGTTATTTGCATTCTCTTATTAATTTATCTTGATAAGAAGTTGCATAGTATATAGGTCGGACTTAGAAAACAGTAATAGCCAGAACTCCAAGATAGGCTAAAGAAGTAATGGTTGCCATAACAGTCTTAACAAAGCTGGATGTGAAATTTAGGTCTGCAATACTCAAATCAGATGAGACATACATCAGAAACATAGAAAGATTAAGCTTAGGCAATTCTGCAAGTTTTTTTTTTTTTTTTTTCATTTTAACTTTGGGGTCTCCTACAACTTAGTATCCTTCTCAAAGGAGTACACTTATAGCAAGCTGTTGATGCATGGAAAAGAGAGCTCAGTAACTGATCAAATATTGACTCTGAAGCCATCATACCTAAAGCAACTGTAGCAAGAGACCAGAAGAGTGTAAAGATCATAGAACTACATCCAATTACAGAGTACGTTAGGACCAGTCGCAGTTTGCTGACAACAGGATTCTGAGCATATTAGCAGCCATCAAATAGTTTTGTAGTATTTGACAAGCCAAAATGATGATTTGACACAGGATAGCTATGTGCTTATATTTATATGGCTTCCACTCAGTGTCCCCAGTTTCTCTCTCTTCTTGTTCAATCAGCTGATTAAAAATCTTACACCATTATTATGCTAAAGTAGTTATCATGCACAAACCTCTGATTTGGTATGGAAAAAGTGTGCCTTTATCGTGTATTAAGCTTAGAAACTAGTTGATATGATGATGCATGTTATGAAAGCAGAATTTGAACTCAAACGTGTCTGACATGAAGGTTGCTCGGAATACATGTTTTGTGAATTTCTTTGTGATCTCTTGTCGTTTGGAATCCAATACAGCACTCCATCCTCTGCATGGCAGCTGTGTTTTACAATTTTTACTGGTGAACTGATAATTTTTCCAGATGTTACATATTTCAATGCAAATTTAAAATACTTCAGTCATGCTCATTGTGGAGGAATCTGGATGTGCCCTAAATTTATGTTCTGTAGTGCATCCACCCTTTCAGAGTTTTGTTCTGATGGCCTTTTTTCGTAATTAGTTTCTTGAGTGTAGGTTCACCCAGAAGGGAAGTATGTTGTCGACATTGATAAAAGCATTGACATCACAAAAATTACCCCCACAACAAGAGTTGCTCTTCGTAATGATGGCTATGTGCTCCACTTGGTTTTGCCCATTAAAGTAGATCCTCTTGTCAGCATCATGAAAGTTGAAAAGTTCCAGACTCTACATATGACATGATTGGTGGTCTTGATCAGCAAATCAAAGAGATCAAAGAGGTTCTTATGCGGACAACCTTTTACTTCTAATTTCAGATTTGTTTCATATTTGAACAGTCAGCATGAGGTTTCTTAATGTTATATACATTCTGGTCGAATTTGCTATCAGAATTACTTAAACCAGTTGTGCTTTACTCTGATCTACAGGTCATTGAGCTGCCAATTAAGCATCCTGAGCTTTTTGAGAGTGTTGGAATTGCTCAACCAAAGGTAATTCTTTTGTACCGAAGTGTTTGTCTGTGCTGTTTTATAGCTTTGTAATTGTTCACGTTTCCCCAACTCCTTATTCCCACTCTTTCTTTATTGTTCGATAGCGAGTCCTGCTTTACGGTCCACCTGGAACAGGAAAAACACTTCTCGCAAGGGCAGTGGCTCATCATACCGACTGTACCTTCATTAGGGTTTCTGGTTCCGAGCTGGTTCAAAAATACATTGGAGAAGGATCTAGAATGGTCAGAGAGCTTTTTGTTATGGCTAGGTACGTCATCATTTTTCTGGAAAGCTTTACACTTCAATTTGTAACCGACCGTTAGAGATGATTAAATGAATATACTAGTTTCTGGTTTTGGTACCTTCTATTTATATGGCTTGTGTTGTATTGCTCTTTTACAGGGAACATGCGCCTTCAATCATTTTCATGGACGAAATTGACAGTATAATCATTTTCATGGACGAAATTGACAGTATTGGGTAATAGTGATTGTGGGCACCCAGACCACGAGGGGGTCCGAACGCTCACAATCAATCATTAACATCTAAAGAGATTATGATGATGGTACCCCGGTGTTGATTCATTGGCTCAAAACCTTCGGGTTTATCATGGCCTCATCCAACAACTCCATGCGTGGTGTTTGTGCATGGGATATAAGTATTAAGGAAAACAAAACATATAAGCAAACATGCGCGGAGCTAAATGAATGTAAAGTGTTGAAATGTAAATAAGACCAAGGTTTACGTGGTTCAGCACTAAGGCCTACATCCACGGGGTTTGTTGTTTTACTATGTTCTTCACGGTTACACGAATAGTTGAATGACTTTTGGGGTTTACATGTTTCTCTCCTCTAAGGGATTAACTTACACTTACTATTTCTCTCTTTCTCTCTCTCCTTCCCTTCCTGATATTTTCGATCTCCTTTCCTCTTGGTGGAGATTGGATATTTATAAGGTTAGAACGTGGGACCCATCTCTGAAGACCGTTGGAACCTTATCTTCTTGTGTCCTTGCGTCCATCATGCGGAGGTCTGCGTTTGCCTCTTGATCCCGCAGAGGCATCCTCGCTCGTTCCACAGGTTGGTCGACACGTACACTGCTCAGAGTGTTTAATGTGGGTAGTTGAGGGGTCTGCTCGTGTCAGACAAGTGTCTTCTGCCCCTGTCAGTCCGTGTCAGCTAACTTTCTATCCACCGTTGATCTTAGCTCCTCTTTTGGGGATGAGATAAAGTAACTCCTCGGGGTTTATTCGGTGTTTCGTGACGCATCATGTTTTGATGTTTTGGCCTGCATGCTTTCCACGTACCTTTTTATATACACGTGTATGATAGTGAGATATATGTGTACACAATTTGCCCCTTTTCTTCGGGCTTGAATGACTAATGGGTGCCTTGAAGAAAAACTATCGTCGCATATTCTTCTCACTCCTAATAACTTCTCCTAGATACTTGGGCACGTCTTTTATTCGTGCATTAACTGCTTATGTAACGGGCATGTTCCCCATTCCTCCCTTAATTTCCTTCTCTTTCTTTCGGGTATTTTAAGGATAGAAAGAAAATTCAATTTCATTCTTCCTAAACACTCTCTCAGTTTTCATTCTTCCTTTAAATTTTCTGTCTGTCTTCATTGAACCTGTGACCTTAAATTCTCTGTCAGTCTTCATTGCACCTGTGATCTTAAATTTTCTGTCTGTCTTCATTGCACCTGTGATCTTAAATTCTCTGTCAGTCTTCATTGCACCTGTGATCTTAAATTCTCTCCACCTTAGCATTAACCACGCCCGCTTCTCCTGTTTGTTTCTTCTACTGCTGTTTTTGCCGGTAAGTTTTTCTTTTCTTTATTTCCACCGTTTTATGCTGTGTTGATTTGTGAATTTTCTGCTACTGTTGTTCCTTGTTTGTGATGAAGAACTTCTTATGATGCTTGCATACTAGTTTGCCCCTGTTCTTCATCTTAAATTAAGGAAGCCATTACTTCAAGGGTGAAATTTTGAGCATGTATACTAATTTTAGGGTTGCTACGTTATCGTGGTTGTATTGCTATGGATGTGTTTTTTGATTGTGTGTAACTTGTTCTTGATTTTATTCTTTCCGCAGCCATGTCTGACCGTCCGCGGCCTACTTATCAGACTCCTGATTCTGGGTTATCGAGATCTCCTCCGCGTCGAGAGTCTCAAGATGATGTTCGTCGGAGTCGAGTTTCTTCTGGAGCGAAAGCCTCGTCCTCTAGGGAAGAGAATCCTCTGATAATTCCATCTGGTTCTCGAAGAGTCTTTGATCGCTCAATGGCTCATCCTCGTGATGATACTAGGAGTACGCAGGCTCCGCCCCGCGCTGTTTCTTTTGACATTCCTCCTCTACGTTCGTTAGTGCCCGAGCATCATCTACGGTCTTCTCCAACTTTTAAAGGGAAGAATACGAAGGGCGTAGCTCCTAGGGTTGAATCTTCAAAAAATCCCCCCGTGAAGAGAAAAGCTTCGGAAGCGTTCGTTAGTTCATCCGGCCCCGCCGAGGAGGATGAGGCTGCTCCCTTGATACGCAGTGTCTCTGTTAGCAGGAAAAAAGTAACCTTCAAGCATATCGATCTTGAAATATTCAAGGAAAAGCATGAGCTTCAAGCCTTCGGGGTTCGTTTCTATGCCCCTGAGGATGATATTACGTATGATCTTATCTCCAAGTATGAGTTCGATGAATTTCATTTGTTAACGACGGTTGGGGCATTCGAGGCTGGTCTGATGCTGCCGTTGTACAAATCAGGTGATTCCTTCTACTACGACGTGCTCGCTAGTCGTGAGGGTTCTTCCACCAATACTCACAGCCGTTCCGTATCCCAACTATCGGGGAATTATCTCCGCGCCCTGAAGGAATGCTATCTGTGGAGTAAGGGGGAAACGTCGATGACTTGTTACGTCCCCAATCCCGCGGAGAAGGAATGGTATACTCCTGAGCATTTCAATAACTCCTTCGGTGATTACGTCAATAGTAGGAATCGCAAGCCGTGGAGTGTCAGCCTTCGGAATCTCCCTGCTCCTCGAGGCGAGATTCGTCTGTTAAATGAGGTCAGCGATGCCAAGCTGAAGTATGTTCCTGGCACGGAGGCGTCCAGTTGTCGGAAACTCTTCCCCGCGCGAGAGAGGATCAAGCGCGATCATGACTACGAGTGGCACGCCACCGTTATCGAGATAGTTGGTCCGTGGGCTTACGGTTGGATTCCTGGTCCCCGCGGTTGGCGGCCTACCGAGAATAGTAAGCCGCGCGAATCTCCTCCTGTTCGCTATGGAGATTTCTGCCCCTGGCGTCTGAACTTTGCGGGCATGAATTTTCCTTATGCCCTGGACGTCGTAGAGGGAGACGAGGAGGATGGTTCCGGTGCTATACTCCCATCGAAGAATGTCGCAGCTGTTCAGGTACGCAGATTCTAGCTGCGCTTCTTTTTTAGAACTTCCATCAGACGGGAAAAATAATTCTTTTTGTGGTGTTGGTTTCAGGTATTGAAGAAGAAAAAAATTAGGCCGAAACAGTCTTCTACTACGGTAATGGGCGAGGTTGAGGCCCAAGAAGAAGTTACTAGTCCAGTGAACGAAGAGTTTGCTGAGGACGAGATTACAGATGGGGAGGAACGTACTGGTACCTCCCCTATCAATGTCGAAGAAGAGGTCTTCGCTGGTCACGCTGGTGATGAAGGAAGGAACAAAGCTGTGGTGGCGGATGACGTTGTCATCGGGGATGTTTCCGTCCCTGCTGGTGATGTCGCGGATACCCTTCCCACTTCTCAAGAATTTTCTTTCGATCGGATGTATTCCACGGGGGAGTTCTTTGACGAAGACCTCGATTTTCCCGAGGAATTCTCTTTACTTTCCCCCAATGATGATTGGGATGTTCTTGGTGGTGATGGTAATGGGGATGCTACTGTAGAAGATGTTGGTGCGGAGGAGCCTGCTGTGCATGTAGGCGCGGAGGAGCATGCCAACATTCGTGCTGAGGGGGTCGTGTCAGAGAAAGGAAAATCTGTCGTTGACGCGCCTGCCGATAGTCTTCCCCAGTCGCCGACGTCTGAGGGTGAGGACGCCATCATGGATTGGTTTAAGGAAAAGAATCTTCTGTTTGTCTCTCATCCCGCTCCTGTTGTTGCTGGGGAAAAGGAGTCAACCGCGTATACCCATCGCATGATGGAGATGTCTTCTAAGGAGCAGGTGTCTGAAGCCTGGGGAAAAAGGTTGACTGTTCCCGAAGCTACCCTCGTGCCGGAGCCTCCTTCTTCCGTTGCCGATATGATGGCTATCGCCGACGGGTATCAATATGGCTTTCCGCAGCAGCGTGTGCTGGAGGTAAATTTTCGTACATACTTCTACGTGACGATCAGACATTTCGGTGAAATAATGTTTTGTCATCTTGATGTGTAGATGATGAGGAGCGAGCATTGTAACCACGTGCTGTATCAGTTCTTCAAAGCGAAATCTCTGAAGCTCGAGGCTAAGCTTCGTCACCGAGAAAAAGAATTATCTGCGGCTGAGGTGGAAATAGAAGAGCTGAAGAAAAACGTTAAGGAGAAAGAAAAGCTGGGTGAAACAGAGGCTGATCTGCGTTCAGAACTTGTTGCAGTGCGCGCTGAGTTAGAGCAAACTCGTAGCCAAGTTTCCACTTTCACAGGTTTGGTTCTTTTTCCTCGCCGTATGTCGTCATTCTTTTATCTCTTAGTTGTTCTGTCTGAGTCTCCCCACCCTATCTCCAGTGGGTGGCGTCCCCGAGCTGATATGGCTTCGAAACGAAAGAGTTCGGCAAAAATCTCGTATTAGAGATTTGGTTGAGAAAATTAAGAGTGAAGATAAGAAATGGGATGCTCGGGCTGAGGTATGGCGCGCGCGGCATGTTCAGATGGTCGACATGCAAAATCTGTACAATCATGATCGTGCTTTATTTAATGGAACACTGCTGTGGACCCGTGATAATCTGCGGGAAGCCCGTGAGCGCACTTCCTTGTTGGAATCTAGGATTCAGCTGTTGGAAGAAGAATTACAGACGGCTCGATCCATTCCTCTTTCAGGGGTCCCGGATAATATGCTCTGTCTTGCCAGAGAAAGAGATGATGCTCGTGCTGAAGTCTACGCTCTCAGCAATGCTCTTTCCGCGTCTCGTGCCGACGTAGCTCGTCATGCTGAGTCTGAGAGGAATCTCGAAGTGTGCATGTACAGACTCAGCAAAGGGGTCTCAGAGATAAATAAAGAGGTCGACCACCTTCGTCATATGGACTCGATGAAGCAGGTAGAGTTAGATGCCTGTCAGTTTACTCTCACCAACCTTCAACTAGACTATAAGAAATTATCCGCGGAATATGATCATCTTGACGAAGCGCGAGATGCGGTTGTTAATGATTATGAAGAGGCTTCGGCTTGTGTCGAAGGTATAATCCCATTTCATCGAGTGTGACCTTGTTTTTTATCTACGCTAACTCCGTGGTGTTGTCTTTTTCAGAGCTCGAGGGACGCCTTCGCGTCACAAATGAAAAACTTGAAAAGGCTCAATCTTCCTTAGCGCAGCAGGAAGAACAGTTCAAGAATTTAGCAGCAACCCGCGAGGAGGCCGTTGGTGCTGCTTCTAGAGAAGTGAATCGGCTATCTTCGTTATTATCCCAAGCCCAACAGCGGACAACAGTTATTAAACACAAGGCTCGTTGTCAATTGGCTGAGGAGACGAACAAGATGCTGGAGAGGATAGAACTTGGCCTAAGGAATGAACATGGTCTCGTGAAGAACTATCCTCGTCGTCCCGTTCCTTCTGCCTTGCCCAGCTCCTCGGGCCCCTCTTCTGGTGGGAGCGTCCCATCAAGTCTTCGGAATAATCCTGTCGATGGGGCCGCCACTTAGGTAGAGATCGCAGCGTTTTGTAGGATCCGCGGCATCATTATACTTTTTGTAATCATGTAACAAGGATATTTTTTGCTGATGATCCTGTAAAAGGAATATTTTTTGATTGTGTATCCTTGACTTTGGCCTTTCACTTCTTGTAATCACCCTTTATGAAATGAATCTCTTCTTGATATACCTACAATGTTGTTTTGCTTTTATTTTAAGTATTTGTGAAAAATCAAAACAAAAGTTTTTAAGTGTTCTTGAGTGCGATACTGAAGGAAGGTACCTTCGTGATCGTCTTGAGACCTGTCACCCCGCTGGTGAATCCTGGGCCAGAGGATTCCCAGACGGTGGGGGCCGGGGCAACGTTCTAGGATATAGGATTTAAAATATTTACGCACCCATTCCGTCGACCCGTTGCCTTAAGATTGGTTGGGTATCTCTTTCTGCTGGGTGCCTTCCCCCTGGTCCTACACTTATGGACACTGATGGGGGAGCCCTGAGAGATTGTAGATTAACTACTTTCCCCAATATTGTAGGTAGATTCCACTGACTTGATAATTTGAAAGCTTGTTTGATTGATAAGTTGAGGTCTGCAATTCCTCTTCCAGAGATAGAAACATGTGGAGCGGTCAGGCTCCCTTCTTCTTCTGGTACACTCCAAGCAGATTCAGATCTGCGTTGCTTCTATGGGAAGTATGGTTTGAGCCATTTAGCATTCCAAGGATGCCGGAGGACCTCGCCTTTTAGATTACGAAGGTAGTAGGAACCATTACCCGCAATGTCGTGGATCATGAAAGGTCCTCCCCATGTAGGTGCTAACTTTCCCCATTTCTTTTCTTGCTGATACCGTGGGATTGTTCTCAACACATACTGTCCCTCTACAAAATTCCGTAGCTTTACCTTTTTGTTGTACTCCCTTGCTAGTCTTCGTTGATAATTTTCCATCTTTTGCAATGCTACTTCCCTTCTTCCTTCCAAGTCGTCCAACCTTTCTAACATCATATCTGTTGTGAGGTTTTTCTCCAAAGCTTCGGTCTTCGTGGTTGACATGAGGATTTCCGTAGGTATGACTGCTTCAGCTCCATAAGTTAGAAGAAACGGGGATTCCCCGGTAGCGGATCTTCGTGTTGTCCTGTATGCCCATAAGACATTGTGCAGTTGTTCGCACCATCTTCCCTTATGCTCGTCTAATTGTTTTTTGAGTATAAGGGCGAGGGTCTTGTTGGTAGCTTCCGCTTGTCCGTTGCTTTGAGGGTATAAGGGGGTGGACTTGTTCTTTCTTATTTTGAAAGTGTCGAAGAGCATGTCTATATTTTTTCCCTGTAATTGCTTGCCGTTATCAGATACAATTTCAGCAGGTATACCAAATCTGCAAATGATGTTCTGGAATATGAAAGTGAACACATCCGCGTCTCTGATCCTGGACAAGGCCTTAGCCTCCACCCATTTACTGAAGTAGTCCGTGGCTACTATCAAAAATCGTCTCTTCCCTGATCCTTCGATGAAAGGCCCGACGATGTCTACGCCCCATTTTGCAAATGGCCACGGGCTATCGACAGAATTTAACATTGTTGCCGGCGCGTGGATTTTTTTCGCGAAGCGCTGACATTCTTCACATCGTCGGGACATCCTCGCGGCATCTTGTATCATTGTGGGCCAGTAATATCCTTGCGTTTTTTCCTTGTCAGCTAGTGATCTCATGCCGCTATGATTCCCCGCGTCACCATAATGGATATCATTTAGAATTCGATGCCCCTCTTTCCGGGACAAGCAGCGTAGTAATGGTCCAAGGAAGGATTTCCTATACAGGACCCCCTCCCGAAGATCATATCTTCCCACTTTGGAGAGCATCTTCCTAGCTTGTTTCCGATCCGCAGGTAAGCTTCCTTTTTCGAGAAAGGCATGTATTGTCACCCTCCAGTCATCTTCGTTGCTGAAGTTTTCGTCTCGATTTTCTCTTGACAGGATGTCCTCTTCATCAAAGTCATTATGGATGTCTTCTCCTACCTGGTCTTCGATATTTTCTTCCATCACATCTTGATTGGTAGCGAAGGAGAATTGAGATGCAATCGAAGGCTCGTATATCCTTGCTATTTTAATACCTTCGGAATTTTTATCCCTCAGCATGGATGATATATATGCTAGGGCATCCGCGTGCCTGAGGTCCCTTCTGCATAAGTGCCGGAACTTAATGTTCGGGATTTGTGATGCCAATGTTTGGACCAAGGCCATGTAAGCTGAAAGAGTGTCATCGTACACATTATACTCGAGCCCTATTTGCCGTATGACAAGCTGCGAATCACTTGTCAGCCTTACATCGGTTACCCCCATCTCTATTATTATACGTAGGGCATGTACGACAGCTTCGTATTCAACAATGTTGTTGGTATGCTCTTTGAATTCCAATCTAAGTGCCTGTATAATCCTTTTTCCAGTTGGGGTGATAATGACAATACCTATTCCTACTCCTTCCCTATTTTTAGATCCGTCGACAAAGACTTCCCATTGTCTATGACTCGCAGGTTCGAGGATGTCCATTGGATCCTTGATTTCTTCCTCGGCTTCTGGTATTCCCTTAATCTCTTCGTCGTTGTCTAGGGGGAGGTCTGCTAAGAAATCTGCCAGCACTTGGGACTTCTGAGAATGTTGAATTTCATGAATGATGTTGAATTGGTCCAGATGGGTGTTCCATTTGGCTATTCGGCCCACTTTTCCCGTGCTTTTGAGGACTGCTTCCGATGGTGCTTTGCATGGTACCCTGACGAGGTGAGTTAGGAAGTAGGTTCTCAGTTTTTGGGTAGCCCATACCAGTGCGAGGATGAGTTGTTCAATCTTAGTATAATTTCTTTCCGCGGAATTGAGTGTCTTGCTGACGTAATAGATAGGCTGTTCTACCTTTGTATTGGTTTTGACTAATACCGCGCTGACTGCGTCCTCCGTTGCTGCTATGTACAGTGCCAAAACTTCATCGGGGTCTGGCTTCTGCAGGATCGGGATTGAAGCTAGATGTTCTTTGATTTTTTGGAATGCTTCCTCGCATTCGGCGGTCCATTCGAACCTGCTCCCTTTTTTAAGAATATTGAAGAAATGTTTGCATTTGTCCAAAGACCGTGCAATAAACCTGCCCAACGCTGCTATGGACCCATTGAGCTTCTGCACTTCCTTCAGATTCTTTGGGGACGGCATCTCTACTATGGCTTGAATCTTCGCTGGGTCTACCTCGATGCCCCTTTTCGTCACCAGATACCCGAGGAACTTCCCCGAGGTGACACCGAAAGTACATTTCTCCGGATTCACTTTCATGTGATGCTGTCTCATTGCTTCGAAGATATTCCTCAGGTCCTGGTGGTGATTTTTACGCAGCTTGCTTTTGACGAGCATGTCGTCCACGTAGACTTCTAGGGTTCCTCCAATCCATGGCTTGAAGATAGCATCGACAATCCTTTGGTATGTTGCCCCTGCGTTTCGGAGCCCGAAAGGCATTCTGGTATAGCAATAAAGGCCATGTGGGGTATGGAACGCTGTGTGTGGCTGATCTTCTTCTGCCAGAGCTACTTGGTTGTAACCAGAATATCCGTCCATGAACGACAGCTCTTCGTACCCTTCAACTGCTTCAACCAGTTGATCTATGCTCGGCAGGGGATAGCTGTCCTTTGGACATGCCTTGTTGAGATTAGTAAAGTCGATGCATATTCTAACCCCTCCATTTTTCTTAGGAACAATGACCATGTTGGAGATCCAGGTAGGGTACTTGACTTCCTTGATAAATCCTGCATCTAGTAGCTTCCGAAGTTCTGTTTCTACCGCCTCATGATATTCTGGAGCCACTTTTCGTATTTTCTGCCTGAACGGGGGCGTGCCCGGTTTGATGCGTAGTTCATGTTGGATTACTTTTGGGTCAATCCCCGGCATATCTCCTAACTTCCAGGAGAACACATCCGCATATTCCTTAAGTAATTTGGTTAAGGATCGTTCTCTTCCTTCGTCCATGATGGTCCCAATTTTGACCATCTTCGGGTATTCTTCCGTTCCTATGTTGATTTCCTTTATGGGTTCTACCGGTGTGAACACAGGCTTCGGGTTTCCGAGGACTGGGGCGCTCTTTAATTGCTATTTAGCGTGTTTCTGCTCTTCGCTGGTTGTTCAGGTGCTTGTTTCCGAGCCTTGGACATTACCATCTTTCGTCAAACCTTTTCCTGTAGTTTCCTTAAGGAATAGGTCTACGTCTTTCTCTTTCGCGGTTTCTTGATTTCTTACTCTTCGGATTTTTCGCTGCTCTTCTTGCTCATTGTTGATATGATCCTGAGTGGCCTGGCACTCTCGCGTAGCGATTCGATCTCCCTTGATCTCCATTATTCCCTCAGGTGTTGGAAATCTGAGGTATTGGTGGTATGTTGCCGCAACTCCTTTGAGCTTGTGTACCCATTGTTGTCCAATAATGGCGTTGTAGGGGAAGGGGTGTCCACCACACTGAATCGGGTATCCAGTTTCATGGGCCCTGCGTTAACCTGTAACACGATGTCTCCCAAGGGCTTCGTGGCTGCTCCATTGAATCCGTAGATGGTGTGATAAGAGGTCATCAACTGTTCATCATGGAGCTTCATCCGTTTGAATGCATCATAGAATAGGACATTTACAGAGCTTCCCCCGTCTATGAGGATCTTTTTGAGGTTACATCCAGCTACTGGTAATGTTAGGACCAAGGGATCGTTATGGTCTTCCATATCTTCTTCGATATCCTCGGCATCGAAGATGATAGGAGATTCCATCCATTCTTCGTGTTCGTCCACCGCTATCCCATCGACCTTATATAACTCGCAGCGGTCTTCGAATTGCTTCCGTAACCTTTTTCCAATCTGCGCTGTGAGTGAGGGTCATGTGGCTTCGGAACACGATATGGTGTTGATTGTTCGGTTTTCTTCCGGAAGTTGGACTGGTTTGGTTCGTTTGGATCTGTCCTCGGTAACCTCCTTTCGTATGTAATGTTTGAGCTCTCCCGCATCAATTAATTTTTGGATCATTATTTTAAGGTTCTTGCATTTTTCGGTCTGGTGTCCGTTGAAACAGTGATACTCACAGTAATCTTTAGACTTCTCGGATCTCGGGGGCTGCTTTCCCTTAGACCATGGCCACTCTAATTTTTCCCTCCCTTTGATCTCTCGTAGGATACGAGCATAGCTAGCGTTGAGTTTCGTGTAAACTTGATCTTCGAATTTTCGGTCGCCTGTTCTTCGTTCATCCCTCCGTTCCTTCCTATCTTCGTGAGGTCTCTCATCTGAGCAACCCCTTTTGGCCCCATTGGTTTGTTCCGCTGAGTTGGTGCGGTGAGACCTCTGCGGATATGCCCTCGGGTTTTCCCGTTGAATTTCTTCAAGTCGAGCGTGTTTCTCGATAATTATTCGGAGATCTCCTTCTGTATTGGGCACGCTCCCGTGAATTTCAACAAATAGGGGACTCATTCGGTCTAAGCCCCATTTGTAGCAGTTGATGCTTACCACTGGGTCCACGCTCCCTATGGCTTGGAAGATCTTATGCCATCTGTTTGTGTACTCCCTCGTAGTTTCCTTATTGCCAATTGCTAGTGAAAAGAGCTTATCCATCCCGGTGTTTACAGTCTTGTTGTACATGTATGTTCTTAAGAATTTCTCTGCGAGTTGGTCGTATGAGTGGATGGAGTTTGGTGGCAGATTATCAAACCATGATAACGCCGATCCCTTCAAGCTTGACGGGAAGTATCTACAGAGTACGGCGTCGTTTTGACCCCATCTAGCTAAGACACGGTTGTAGTACCGAACATGTGCAGCAGGGTCGCTGGATCCATCATAGCATTCGAACGTGGGGACAGGGCATTTCAGTGGAATAGGGGTGTTGGCCAAGCGATGCGTTAAGGGCGTGGAGTTAGCTTCTCTCATGACCTCTTCTAACCTTCCCCCACCTTGTTTATTTTTTAATTGCCTGATCTCTGCCATCATCTCATCTCGTAGTTCCTCCATTGCACGTTGGTGCTCTAAATTCTTCAGCTCATTACCATCTGACTCTCCATCGTTATAATCCGGGTCGGATACGCTACGTCTCCTTGTCGCGTCTTCATTAGCCGCTAGGACGACTCTACAGTCTTGGTTTGGCTCTGGTGCTTTGGAGCTTGCTTCATCAAGTTGTTGGCTGGTCTTCGTTCTTAGAGCAATCCGCTCCTTTAAATCTTGATTTTCTCTGGCCAACAGAGCTACAGCTTCTGCGTAAACCTGCTGGTTCTTCCTCAGTTCCTCAAGCTCAGCTATTAGTCGGTGTGATTGGTTGGACCCCTGATTGGGAGTCCCAGCGCGTGCCGCTACAGCCGCGGTGCCGCCCTCCTCCATGGTTTGTACTAAAGGTGGCAGGGGTTCAGCTTCGGTTGCTGGTGTTTCCAAATTGGAGTGAGCGCCCCTCTGCGGTGCCAGAGCCGCCGGTATGGCTTGATTCTGATTATTTGTTAGCGGCATTCCAAAGGTTAGAAGGTGCGCGGGGTTGGAATGTTCTGGATTCATCCACCCTTTCTCTTGGTTGATTAAGTTGACTCATGGCGAAGGTATTGCTAGCCTCCGCAGCCTTCGGGACTACCGCAGCCTCCCCGTACTTTATCGTTGCTGCTCTGAGAGCCGCTGCTGCAACTGAATTAGCGTTCATGGGTGAAGTGATTTCTGCAGTATCTTGCCTTCGGTTGGTCATTTTAGCTTTGTCTCCTTTCTGCTTGCTTCGGGTGATGATCGGGGTTGTCCTGGGTGTTTCTTTTGACAAAGCTTTGGATTTTCCTGCTTCCTGCGTCTTTTCCATCACGTGCCCTTTTGTTGATAATGAAATCTCGCGTAAAATTGCCTTCTTTACTCACAACACGTTCTCTCTGCATAAGTTATTTCAAACAACAGAAACGGGAATATCCGCGTGAAGCGGGTTAGTTGGCAAAATACAATTTTTCAAGAGGGAATTAATACCCGCAGGTTATAAAATACGGGTTAGAGTTTTATTAAAGGCGATCCTTAGTATAAAAACTACGAAAATTGTAAATCCGGCGGATTAGAACAATAACCCGCTTAGAACAATAACTCTTATCGAAGACCAAAGGTGGGTTTTTGAACATAATACAGTTAACGAATGATCTATACGGTCCGAGCTGATAAAATCAGAGCAATCATATGCCAAATTAAAATGAAATCACAGGACAAGATAAATCTTTTACCGGGACGAAGTCCCTGTTTCTAGCGCCAAATTGTGGGCACCCAGACCACGAGGGGGTCCGAACGCTCACAATCAATCATTAACATCTAAAGAGATTATGATGATGGTACCCCGGTATTGATTCATTGGCTCAAAACCTTCGGGTTTATCATGGCCTCATCCAACAACTCCATGCGTGGCGTTTGTGCATGGGATATAAGTATTAAGGAAAACAAAACATATAAGCAAACATGCACGGAGCTAAATGAATGTAAAGTGTTGAAATGTAAATAAGACCAAGGTTTACGTGGTTCAGCACTAAGGCCTACATCCACGGGGTTTGTTGTTTTACTATGTTCTTCACGGTTACACGAATAGTTGAATGACTTTTGGGGTTTACATGTTTCTCTCCTCTAAGGGATTAACTTACACTTACTATTTCTCTCTTTCTCTCTCTCCTTCCCTTCCTGATATTTTCGATCTCCTTTCCTCTTGGTGGAGATTGGATATTTATAAGGTTAGAACGTGTGACCCATCTCTGAAGACCGTTGGAACCTTATCTTCTTGTGTCCTTGCGTCCATCACGCGGAGGTCTGCGTTTGCCTCTTGATCCCGCAGAGGCATCCTCGCTCGTTCCACAGGTTGGTCGACATGTACACTGCTCAGAGTGTTTAATGTGGGTAGTTGAGGGGTCTGCTCGTGTCAGACAAGTGTCTTCTGCCCCTGTCAGTCCGTGTCAGCTAACTTTCTCTCCACCGTTGATCTTAGCTCCTCTTTTGGGGATGAGATAAAGTAACTCCTCGGGGTTTATTCGGTGTTTCGTGACGCATCATGTTTTGATGTTTTGGCCTGCATGCTTTCCACGTACCTTTTTATATACACGTGTCTGATAGTGAGATATATGTGTACACAGTGATAGTGAAGTGCAGAGGACCATGCTTGAGCTTCTTAATCAGTTGGATGGATTTGAAGCATCAAACAAGATCAAGGTATACTCGATAGTTCTTTGATATGTTGGGCCTTCGCAGGAAATCAATTAATATTGTAGCATAAAGTTTGATATTTCTTCTTGGTTCTTATTTATTACAACTCAATACGTGATTTTTACAGGTTCTGATGGCTACAAATAGGATTGATATTCTGGATCCAGCACTCCTAGGGCCCAGACGTATTGACAGGAAGATTGAGTTTCCAAATCCCAACGTGGAGGTATGTAATACGTGCACCTTAAGTAGTGTTCGCCCAGTACCTCTGGGTGAAACAGGTAGTTTTGGCGCCTCCTGAATCATTGTGATCTCATGTCTTGATTTTCGTAGTTGTTTTCATGATTTTATGCCCATCATTTAGTTGTTTGATAATCTTACTAGCAGTAGATTTTTTCTGGTAAAACAAGTTTGAAGCTGAAATTGTAAATCTGAAAATTTTCTGTAAATAATGTGATCTGATTCAGTTTTCATGATTTACTCTTCTTAGCCAGCGTCTCATGATTTTTGTTTCCTATCTTCTTGTAGTCTCGATGGGATATTTTAAAAATCCACTCAAGGAGAATGAACCTGATGCGTGAATTGATCTGAAGAAGATAGCAGAGAAGATGGGTGGGGCATCTTGCGCATAACTGAAGGTTTGTTACTACCCCATATTTTCGTTTTTGATAAATTTGTTGTTGTCCCTGTAAATATTATCTGTATCAACCAGTTCATTCGGATCCTATATCCCTTTAAAGATATCTCTTGTAGATCTCCATGTATCGCCGTAAGAGTTATTCACGATATCGCGTGGATACTTCAACTTTTCAGGATGTTTGCACAGAAGCGGGAATGTTTGCTCTTAGAGAGAGGAGAGTGCACGTAACACAAGAAGATTTCGAGATGGCAGTGGCGATAAGAACATGTCACTCCGGAAGTTATGGAAGTAGACAGACCTTTTTTTATGTTTCCTGCCATTTCCCCAATGTTTTTCTTTATTATATTTCTTTCCGGTGGTATTCAGACACAAGAAGGTTTATCAGAACCGGAGCCTTCAGAGTGTCTCTTTTTAATCTGGCTCATCTATATCTGACCGATTCTCTCTCAACTCAGTCTGAATTTGTTCCAATGTTTAACTTTAAGATCTATGTTTGTTACTTTGTTTTAACGTTTTAGTATTTTATGTGTTCCCTCTTACTTGCAATCACTGTTAACTGGTCAAGAACTTGAGTTTGGGAAAGTGTTACACGCTAAAACTAAAACAAGATCAGAAAGAAGTATTTATGCTAATATACTATTGCATGGTCCGTTAGATCTGAAAAATGATGGATTGCTGAGCCGTTGAGGGGTTGGATTTTTTCTATGTTAGAAGATTTTTTATGTAAGCAGACCAAAGAAAAATAGAAACCTTTTGATGGAAGTTTCTTCTTGTTCATATGAATATGTGGTCTGATCTGAAGTTACTTGCTAGTTATTTTTATTATTCCTTCCGTCCAAGTTACATCAGAGATTTTTTTTAAATATCTCAGATTAAGAAACAAATATTGCTAAGTTTTATAAATTTTTACTCTCTTTTCTAAACGACCCTTAAAATATTTCCAATAAATATCCTGGCTAAATCGTGGCCTATGCCACTTAATTGGGATCTATGGATTTCTTCATCCACCCAATAGAAAATGATAAGGGGTGTCTAAAAGATTGTAAAATTACTAAATTACACTATGTTTGTTTACTCTTGACTCATCTGAGTCGTCTGGATCTGAGTCATCTGGATCTGAGTGAAATCCCCTGACTCATCTGGATCTGACTCAATATGTTTGTTTTGAGTCAGATGAGTCAGATCTGACTTAAAAAACGTGAGTCAGTGATTTGGTCCCGTGAGTCAGGGGTATTTTGTTACCTGACTCAAACGGGTCCGAGTCAGGGATTATGTCTGAGTCATAGGTCGAGTCAGATCTGACTCAAAATGCAAAACAAACGGTCTGACTGCTGACTCGGCCCGAGTAAGAGGTTGACTCAGATCCAGACACCGAGTCAGCTGCAAACAAACAAGATGTTAGTCCTTAAAGAAACCTTAATTATTCTAACACAAATACAAATCCTAAATCATAACTTAATTAACAAATCCTAATCAATCAAAACTCATTTTATTTTTCAATTTCTAACAAAATTAAAACTAAATCCTAATCAATCACAAACAACAATTAAAATCTAATTTCTTTTGTTAAATAATAAGAAAACTCAAAATCAGACAATTCAAGTGATTGGGTTAAAATCCCCTTTAAACCATTCCATCTAAGAGATACTCTACAATGATTTACCACTAAATCTTTAAAAAAAATTCTGAAAACCCACCCAAAATCGGTTTATATGTTCACCACAGTAATCCGGTTGTAACCATAATCGGGTTTTTATGTGAACCTACATAATCCGATTCTGGTTGATATGATGAACATCAACTACAATCGGGTTACGTTAGTGAACACATCAACCGATTCTGACTTATTATTCGGATCATTTTGGACCATATATACTCCGATTGTATAGTTGAAAATCTCTGCATACCAACAATCGGACTACATTATCATCAATATAAACCGAATCTAAAAAAGATGCAGCAAACTACCTCTAGAATCAGACTTTATAAACATTTTAGAGGTCCGATTCTGTTACAAATTTCATGAGTCCAAGTTACCCAAAAAAAAGAAAACCACTTTCATTCATTAAGCTTGATTCAAATTTTCAAAATACAATATAAGAAAGCGACAAAATATAAGCATCTAATAGGTCAAGTTTTTAACAAAAGGAAAATACTCATTCCAACAAATGGAGACCATCGAATTGATCTGTCTTGATCAATTCCTCCCATCGCCTCATGTTGGGATCGTATTTTTTAGCCACTCCTTGGTGACCTCTGTGACCTTGTTAAACTTATCTACCGGTGGTAATGGATAATCATCACGTACTCTAAGACCGATATAATGTATGTCGTTATGGTTGAATAAAACAATTCTCCGATCCTTAATCGATTCATCCCAAATGGTGTATTTTGGTGCGTATGTATAACATGATACCTTACCAAATAGATGAACACGCAACTCCACGTTTCCGCCAAGAGATGACCACATAGAGGCATATGCATCCAATGCTCTCGGGTAATTGGTCCATTCCCCTTTGGCCCTTGTACTCTAGCAACCATTTTTTTCAAAAATCACTTCTTTGTCTTCTGTTGTTTTTCCTTCCTTCATCATCGATATGTAAAATTCCTTGTCTTCTTCTAGGCGCAAGGTCATAATCTTTCTAAAGTATTGACATTGGGTTAGGTTCTCATCGTCCGCCAAACTTATATGGCCTATTTGTTCCGACACAACGTGATAACCACAATTCCCATCCGCATCCACGTCGTCAGTGGATAACACATAGGGCTTAATGATTTCAGGAAGTTTAGAGTAATACTCCTCGAATATGGTGTAACACGTTCGATGGGGTCTACCTCGTTCATCCCTAGGCGTACTTCCATCTTCAAGATTGTACCTTAGAGTCACCATAGAACCCTTTTTTCTTGCTTGTCCCTTCCATGCACATAACCTTGATACTCGTGTTGTACTCGCTTGACTCTCTTGAGAAGGAACGATAAGATTGATTGGCGCTTGACTCTCTTGAGAAGGAGCGATTGGATCTTCATGTTGCGAATGAGCGTTTGGGTCCTCATGTTGCGAAGGAGCGCTTGTCCCGCTTTCTCCCTTCTTTGGTCGACCCCTTCTCCTTTTAGTCGGTGCCTCTTCATTTTTAATTTGTGAAGGAACGTTTGAAACATTTGGCTTCTCTTGTGCGCTATTTTCCCCGCTTTCTCCCTTCTTTGGTCGACCCCTTGTCCTCTTAACCGATGCCTATTCATTCTCAATGTGTGAAGGAACGTTTGAAGAATTTTTCTTGGCTTGTGCGCTACTTGTCCCGCTTTCCCCCATCTTCGGTCGACCCCTTTTCTTTGGAACCTTTGCATATTCATATTTAGCGTCTTCCTTCTCATGTCGACAAAGGATTCTTTTATGACTCAACAACGGGTGTTTTCCGGTACTCATTGCAACCTTAAACTCATTCCTTTTTTTCCTTCCTATCCATGTTGGAAGGTGGTCTACCCGTCGGCGGCAGCACCGTTGGTTCTCCGACCAGTACCATATGGGGGTTCGCGGCTAGTTTTAAGTCGTGCATCAAAACTTTTCTTCCCAAGCCATCCTCTTTTTCAAATTTCTCGATGATATCTCTTCCAATATCCGTGTCCACAAAGGATTCGAGTGGTTCTTCGGTTGGGGGTGGTTTGAAAGTAAGTTGCTTCCAAAATGGATCAATGATTTCAAAAGGAATTCCTCATTGGTACCTCGCGATCATGTGACGACAAGGAAATCCGAAGGATGCCATCGTTATACATGAACATTCAATTCTTCTTCTCCCCATCTCCTTTTCCACATAATATTTGTAATCCTTCATCATACAAATGATTGCCCAGTGAGACAACCTATAATTTAAATTTCTAATCCACTGATGGTGTTCCTTGTAGATTGTGATGATTTTCATCCTACTCTCTTCCATTTGATCGGTTATCTTGATGATATCGTCCTTGGTGTATTCATGGATGACTTCTTGTAATGTAACCACGGTGTTTTGGCTCCCTCGGAGCAAGCTTTTCAAACGTCCATGAGATCCTTCCGCGATATTTGTCGCCTCATTCTTGTAATGCATATGTTGGTACGTGTAAGCATACACAAACTTTTCCTTGTACGGATCCAACAATTCCTTTAAGCAATAAACCACACATTTCTCGTAATCTTTCTTCCATAGCCCAATAAAACTCTACAAATGGGATTCGAACTCGGCCACGGACATTGAGTGTATCATTAAATCCCAATGATGTTGAAAAGCCTTCCATAGTATCCCATTCACTTCATACTCCGATTTCCTTTTCTTCTTGTCCTCCTCTCTTTGTTCCGGAGTTAGTTTTTGAAGACGCTCATCTTCGGCCTTTTCACGAGCGGTACCTTTTTGTGGCTTCGTATTTTGGATATGACCCCTACAATTACTTCTAATATTGCATTGTATGTGCCATGTGCAAAGAAAATGCTTAGCATCAAGAAAAACCACTCCAATGGCATTCATTAGTGCTTGGTCCTTATCCGTTACTATGATCCTCGGAGTTTGATCGCCATGGTATATCTCCTTCAAGGTCTCTAGAATCCAAGTAAAACTCACATCATTCTCCCGATCCATAAACCCCCATGCTACCGTGAAAGTTTGCTTGTCGGAAGTATGGCAAGCAATGTTTAACAACGACATATTGTACTTGTTGGTCTTGTATGTACAATCTATTAATAAACCTTGATAGAAGCATTGTGCCAACTTGATCATCTCCGGATGCGCCAAGAAAATAAGAGTCACTTTGCCTTCCAATACTTGCTTCCTCATTGTGTATCCGTGTTGATCGGCTAACTATTGAGATTGTTCCATAACTGCTCTACCATCCCATGACCTCCTCCTAAAGTCTGATCTTGCCGTGTAAATTTTCCTCAAAGTGGAAAAGTTATCCTTATCATCCTCCTTAATCTTCCCAAGGATGTCACTTGGTTTACACGCTTTTATCGACCTCACCGTTTCCAATTGATGTGGTTTCAACCCACAAACGGCCGCGTGTCCAACAAGAGATTCCGGATCATCATGATTATGACAACCATTCAACACTTTAGAGAGCTTGTATACCTTACTACCATCGGGTCTCTTGGGTCTATTAACGATAATCTTAAACGGGTGTTGATAGTGGTTTTAGGACAAGGGGTAAAACCGTAAAACCCCGCACCTAACATGACGTCACTAACGCCGCTAGCGCATTTAGTAAATAATTTAATGCGCTCACGCAAGAATTACCGAGGTACCTTTTTTAACGCTAAATTAGGGTTTCGATACACCAAACCCTAAATCCCGCACTACCGTGCCAGCAGTATGCCAATCATGCCAGCCGCACTACCATGCCAGCAGCATGCCACTCATGCCAGCCGCACTACCGTGCCAGCAGCATGCCAAACATGCCATCCGCACCACCTCCCCAGCAGCATGCCAACATGTCACATGTTCCAAGCACACATACAACACTCCCTTTGCGCCAAAACGCGGAAAGCCCAGCGCCAAGCCTTGACTGGCTCCGCCACACGTGCCAAGCGCACATACCAGCGCTTCCCTTGCGCCAAGCCTTGGCCGGCCCCGCCACATGTGCCAATCACACATACAGCGCTCCCCTTTCGCCAAAACGCGGAAAGCCCAGCGCCAAGCCTTGGATGGCTCTGCCACACGTGCCAAGCGCACATACCAGCGCTTCCGTTGCGCCAAGCCTTGGCCGACCCTGCCACATGTGTCAAGCGCACATACAAAGCGCTTCCCTTGCGCCAAGCCTTGGACGGCTCCGCCACATGTGCCAAGAGCACATACAAAGCGCTTCCCTTGCGCCAAGCCTTGGCCGGCTCCACCACATGTGCCAAACGCACATACAAGCACCTCGCTTGCGCCAAAGCCTTGGCCGGCTTGCCATACGCGCCATTGGCACATTCCAAGCAACGCTTGCAACCTGGCATGCCAAGCCGTGCAAACCAAGGCCAAAGCCTCTACACGCGCCATTGGCACAAGCCAAGCAACTCTTGCAACCTGGCATGCCAAAGCCTTGCAACCCAAGGCCAAAGCTGCCACACGCACCATTGGCACATGCCAAGCAACGCTTGCAACCTGGCATGCCAAGCCGTGCAAACCAAGGCCAAAGCCGCCACACACGCCATTGGCACATGCCAAGCAGCGCTTGCAACCTGGCATGCCAAAGCCGTGCAACCCAACGCCAAAGCCGCCACACGTGCCATTGGCACATGCCAAGCAACGCTTGCAACCTGGCATGCCA